>NC_056748.1:978738436-978841213 GCF_019279795.1 Protopterus annectens | reverse complement strand
TCAGTGTGTGTCTTGCTGCTGCGTGGATCCAACCTCCATCATTATTCAAGTCTGATGCTGTTGTTGTTCTGGGGCTGGATCCACGACACTTAGCAGTAGCCCCTCCTGTCTGGTGAGGGGGGTATGTGTGGCCACCCCCCACCTGTGGCAACCTGTTGCCTGCGGATATCTGCAGCATGCTGGCGGACATTTCTAATCAAATCACTGCAGTGATGTCTCACCTGCTCATATGTCCTATCATGCATGCCAACATCATTTATCCTGCTGACAAGGTTTTGCCACAGTGCAGACCTCTCCTGCTGATTCTGGGTGGTGCGTGAAAACAGGATGTCATAGTCACGCACCAGGCTCTGGTGGATCACTTCGTCCTCTGCAGCAGAGTAGGCAGGGTTCCTTTTGGACCCATATCTCCCTGGAAAAGTACACAAACAGGATATCAGCAGAGTATGTCAGCAATATATGGTACACATTCTATACATAAAGTATTAAAATTGTAGTTATTACTGCTTGGTTGTAACTTGATTAAAGTGTAGCTATCATTCTACGTCTTTTGGATTAAGCACTTGGCCTTCAGACCAGTTGTTTTACATTAGGAAGGTTTGTGGCAAGCACTGTGGTGGCAGGACAGGTAGCTGTCATCCTTCTAAGTTGGGAACTGCTGATTGAGAGCCCAGTGTCCAAGTGTATTAGTTCTGGTATAAGCAGTTGGGCTTCAGGCCAGTTATTTAACATTAACAAGGTTTGTGGTCTGCACTCTTGTGTGAGAATAGGCTGTACTCTGCCATTCATAGCTGGGAACTGCATATTTGAACTGTATCTTACTGACATTGGTACACCTTGTTTGCTGTAGCATACACTACATCCAAGCCTCCTGGATCTAGCTTTGTTTATATGCTTGTTATTTGTTAGCTTGTTATTTCACTGGTACGCTAATTCCACATAATACACAGCTTCTCAGCACTTCTGTGAATCACTACTGATATCTGCATCGCTTACTGTACTTATTTCCTTGTTACACTTGACAGAAAGTGACTGCTTGTCGTTTTTGCATTTACTTAATTGTAACACATTGCACTTAAGTTACCTGGCACTTGCTCACTGAAGCTATTATATCAGTCAGCAGTAGAAATTAATATCAGTACACCCTCACTCCCCACTGGACCTTGTTTTCAATTATTACGGACTTCACAATAGTATTCTAGCATGTCCAAAGGTCAGTTGTCAATCTCCTGTCCAGTCCAGCTGGTGAGTGTGGTAATCCAGAGGCAATGTTATAACAGCCTCATGTACACAGACAACCCCCTCCTCCTAACAACAAATCCAAACACATGTGAGTGATGCAACCATATACCAAACTGGAGGCTAGGCTCTCTCTACTCAATACTGCCATAACCAGTCAGGTGGAGAAGGAAACCACACTCACTACAATACCAGTCTCACATAGACCTACCACGACAGCAAAACAAACACATAATCACACAAAAACATACTCAGAGGATCAAAATAAAGTTCTGCCTAAGCAGCAGAGACCTCCAAAGCAGACACCCAAGCAACCGCTACCCCATAACCATACACGTGCAACACATATCTCACAAAGCCAATGTGCTGGACACTCACAGCCCTTAACAGTAAACAACACACCTCATACACTTGTAATAGGTGACTCTATCATCAGGCACACTGACGTCACGTTCACCAGGCTGAACGAGGAGAGGGTCACAGTGTGCAGCCTGTCGGGCACTACGACCCGCCACATAACACAAGCACTCAAGTAACTCCAAGGCAAGTACAAATATGACTCACTCATTGTCCATGCTGATGTGAATGACCTGACACATACCTCCCTGGACTACATGAAAAGAGACAGAAAGGAGCTCTCTGAGCATGTAGCCCAAGACAGTATGACCCTGACCTTGAGTAGCATCTTACCCTCACCAAGAATAATGCCACAATATCAAGGTGAGATGATCACTTTCAACAATTGACTGAAGTACTGGTGTCATTCAAAGGTGATCCAATGCCTGTCAGCTTGGGATGATATGCTGTACAAGCCACGATGCTTTGCTAGGGACAGCTTGCACCTGTCACCCCTGGGCTTTTGGATTTTGGCAAAGGCTCTTGCTACACCCATAGTGCCTTTATTAGGCCAGGCTCATAAGGCAAACCCACATCCATACGTATCACAAAGGATGAGGAACTAAGAGTAATGCTACTCAACACCAGAAGTTTAAACCTCAAGATACACGCACTCAAAACTCTACTTAGCATTATGGACATTGATATATGTGCAGTAACAGAAACCTGTTTCAGGTTTCCCAAGAGCACACCAGCACTACCAAGTTATACCTGTTACCATTCTTGTCGGCCCCAACACTTGGACCAAACAACAAAAGGAGGGTGAGTATCAATATTCATCAAAGATACCCACACCTCCACATTGGTGGCAAAGTACCACATAGGTGTTAAGCCATTAAGTACAGAAGACGTAATTGGGGACCTGGAGAACAAACTTGATAGCAATCTGTCATTTGACAACCACGTGGCCAAAGTGGATTGGAAAACATGTTATATAGCCCAGCCAATCATGAAGGGATTCACATGTACATCAGGGGAGGTCATCGTGCCTCTTTACTCATCCATCAGCAGGCCTATAATTGAGTACAATGCCCCTTTTGGGATGTACCTAACCAGACACCTACAGCAACTGGAAAAACCCCAACAGTACCTCATCAAGAGGATCAAAGGGCTCAAACAGATGCCATATGCTGCCCAGTTAAAGAAATTCCAGCTGGACTCAGTGGCATACTGCCTGTTCAAGGGCAGTCTGTGCCTGCCATATACAGCCATGTCCAACCCAGAAGTAATGGACATGCTGCACCTCAGGAAATCAAAATCCCATACAGCCACACGCTCAAGAGACCTGAACCTTAGCACTGAAATAAATAGGACATGCTGGAGGGACAGATTCATAACCCAGAGGCTCCCTTCACTCTGTAATGAACTCACAGTAACGGTTAGGCAGAGTCCCTCATTGACTCTCTTCCATAGGAATCTGGATGAGTGGATGGAGATTATAGTTGTACCCCAGGTATCACTTCTATGTCACTGTTAGACAGAGGCACAGTATACTAACCTCGGAAAAGGGCATAGCAACATAAATTTTAATTGGGTGGCAAAAGACAAACACATTCTGCTAGGCTTATCAATGCCCTAGGGCAAATAGCCTAGTATGAACCTATGAACCTATGTGTACTGCTATTGTACTTCTGCCATATGTTGCATGTGTGTGTGTTGTGGGGGATGCACAGGTAATGGCCAGATATTTCTGCACAGGCAACACTTCTGAAACACTCTGGGTGTTCATCCCAACATACTCTATGTGTGTTGCCATCCAACACTGTGATGTGGACACACATTACTGAGCCTGGATATATATATCCCAACAATACCACAAGCACAGTACACTACCTTGCTATGTATGTATGTAATTACACAGTTATTCACTAGTTAGGACTGTGATGCTATCCATGCAGCCCACTGGGCCAGTGGAAGCCACAACACACACTGCTGGCCCCTTTGCAAAAGCTTACCACAGACATCCCACATAGTGCATGTAATGTGCACACACATATCTAACCCAGACCATATGCACACCACTTATTTATCCTGTCCAGTGGACTACAGATACAGGCACATTGTATAACAATAGCAGGAGACTACTGCAGTACAGAGCAGATTCACATGAAGGCAAGGCATCTGTGGTCAGCAGTGGTAAGATGCTTCACATTCACCAGATGCACAGATATTGGCAACATTTTTGCAGACAGTTTGGGTGCAGGTATCCCCCCCCCATTCTCCTACACAAGTGGAATTAGTTATCACAGATGAATGCAACCTCCCTATCATCTCACATGTCCAGGTGAGGACCACCCTCAACATTGCAGAACACACAGCATCACTGTTACAAAATGGTATCCCTGGATGTGTGATACGTTCACCCCTAGAGGACATAGCACCACATTACAGACTGATATTAAACCCTGGCCATACTACAGGATATGTACCTGAACAGTGCCATACATACACAGTGGTTCCACACCAATGAGGAGAAACCTCTACTGACCCTGGGAACGACTGCATCATATGCATAACTGGCCTTGTGTTCTAAGCTATGGAAACTTTAAGTATGGAAGACATGTACAGCAATATCACATATGTATGTATATCAGGACTATGTACATACAACCTATCTCATGGACATACCTATAGATAGTGAACTATGATACATTTGGAGGTTTCACAGTAAACACAGTATTAACCTGCTACTTTGCATTACCTGTGTTTGTGTCAGCTGTTGCTGTGTCACTGCTGCTACTTGCTGTTTGCTGCTGCTGCTGCTTTTGCTGCTGTGCTGATGCAGTTTTTATTTTCACTGCCTTTATTGCTTTCTTTCTTTCTTTCTCTCTCTCTCTCTCTCTCTCTCTTTCTCCGTCGGTTTGGTGCAATGAATGTATTGTGTGTGGAGTGTTAGTACTGGATGCTTTTGTAGGTATCTGCATGGGTCCATGTGATGGCCTCTGCACCAATTGTAAGGCAGCATTTGCTAATTGCATGTAGCCAGTTGTGTACTGATTGCATGTCTCACTGTGATTTCAGGACAGTGCTAATAAAAGGGTATGTGAGATAGGCATTGCCCTTTCAGATTGTAAGGGCGTGGACCATGCTGCTATGCTGTCGACAGTGTTCTGTGAGTGTGAAGGTTAGTAAGTCTCTCATGATTCATGCTGTGTTGTAACTTCAGGTTGCTGCATTTCTCTCACCTGTTCCCTGTAGTGAGTGTGTATGCATACTGACACCTACAACTATATTTCATATGTATTAATATATATATATATATATATATATATATATATATATATATATATATATATATGTGTGTGTGTGTGTGTGTACATATATATACTTTCATATATGTACATTAGCTGACATTATTAAGAACAAGCTAACAATTAGCAGGGCTGTTTCTGTTAACACTAAACTAGTATGGGAATCCAGTAATTAGGACAGTAAAAGTCTACCTGACATGCTTTGGGTAGTACACATCCTATATTGCCTTTATCTTCATTCCTACTATTACATGTTCTACTTATTTTAGCACTATATTCCTGTATGAGAGTCATGGCTTAGTGGTAGGTCATACAGACTAGTGTTACAATGGTCTTGTGGTAGGGCCTAATAGTATGCTTTTATTTTGCTTTCAAATTGAGTACAGGGCCTATCAATCAAAGTGCTGAAGGCACCTTTAAGCAGTTAAAAGGGTTAGTAAGTCTCACAGGGGTCAGGCTGTGTTGCAGATTCTGGTTGCTGCATTTATCTTCACTGTTTCCTGTAGTGAGTGTGTATGAATACTGACACCTACCACTATATTTCATATGTATTAATATATATATATATATATATATGTGTGTACATATACATACTTTCATATATGTACATTACCTTACATTATTATGTACAAGCTAACAATTAGCAGGGCTGTTTCTGTTAACACTAAACTAGTATGGGAATCCAGTAATTCGGGCATTAAAACTCTACCTGACATGCTTTGGGTGGTACACATCCTATATTGCCTTTATATTGATTCCTACTATTACATGTTATATTTATTTTAGCACTATGTTCTTGCATGAGAGTCATGGCTTAGTGGTAGGTCATACAGACTAGTGTTACCAAGGTCCTGGGTTTGAGACTGGCTGTGGGATTTCATTTTTCTTTCGAAATGAGTACAGGACCTGTCCATCAAAAGTGCCAAAGGCACTTTTAAGCACTTAAAACCAGGTCTGCACTCGTTTGCGCAGAGCTCACGCATGCGCACTGGCAGTGAGCTCCGTGCACACAAGCGCACACCCACACTATTTTCTTTGAAAGAAAAGAAAAAGGGGTGACAGGAAAGTGGTGAAAAAGGGGTCACAAAGAGGGTAAGACAGTAGGGAAACAAGCTTGGGATTTGCAGGAAGGATGTAGGTTATACCTGCCCATGTCTTTCTCAGCAACAGCTGTGCATTTGTATGTAATTTGGTGTGACATTTGAAACCTTCCACCCCTGAGAGAGGTGTCAGGACAACATTAATACCTGTTGTACAGCCAATTGTAATTAACAGTTTCAATGTCCAGCGGACATGTGTGCAACATGGACAGCTATGTATGGGGCGTAATTTTTTTGTGGGTACAGAGTGCCCTTTTTTTTTTTTCAGGTGAGAGTGGTATGTCAGGTGAGGTAGTCGGTATAGCTGGGGAGGTAGGTTGGGTAGGTTAACAGATAAGACAGACAAGACGCATACAGGGGTGGTGTATGACACATGTGGGGGGGTTACACAATTCATGGGGACGGAGGTTGGGATATCCAGGGCACATGAGCCCACAGATGGCAACAGTGGAACTGATATCCCCACCCATAGGCAGTTGCCACTGTTCCTTCACAGCCCAGGACGGGGCTGTGCTGGGGGCTGTGCAGGCGGGACAATGGGCATGCCCATAAGCTGTGCCACCCAGGCCTTAAGCTGGCGTAGGGGCCCAAGAACAGAGTCTTGGATCTCCCTTCGCACCACAGACCGGACACCTTAGAGGGTGAGTGGACGGGCTCCTCCGGCCATGCTTGCAGAGGGGGGACAGGCCCCATCCCCTGCAGCGCTTCCACCCGAAGGTGGCACAGGGCCACCGGAGGAGGGTCCAGCCTGGGCACTAGTGCCAGGTGCAGTCGCCAGATGAGGTGGGAGAGGTGGGTCCGCTGGGACCTGCCTTCCCAAGCGTTCTGGGTTTGTGAGTATGTTATGTTAGTTTGGGTTAGTAGCATATTATTCCATTCAAATTATTTGTAACAGCATGCATTGGTATTCCCATTAAACAAACACCCAGATATTAACACCATTAAACAACAGGCATATCAATATCACATGCATTATTTGAACAGAAATACACAATCAAACAACATGCAGGGTTGATTAATGGCAACAGGCCATCAGGTTTGCAGGTATGAACAGGGCACATGCAACAACGGACATGCATATATTTTTGAAACAACAGGACAAATGTCCACGGTTAATGAAATGTTCACATACCAATATTTAGTGAGTTTTTTAATTTGCAATTATAGGGTGGGGTGGGGAAAGAAAATGATGACACATTCATACATTATACATTAATATACATTTGTAATAGAAACACAATTAACTTGTGGGTGATAGTTTCAAAATGATTCTTTATTGACTGTCATGCTAGACATGTTACAGATACATCACTATCCTAGTTATTGTGACTTTGATCAGATACATCCTCCTGCTACACTTTGATGACAGGGCAGGGGGCAACTATGGATGTTTCGTATGTCAGACAATCATTCATTCTATCTGAAAATTGTTGACTGTCATCACCATATACAGATTTTGGCTTAAACATTCAAGATTCAAACACACTGCAATCAGTTGGGATGTTACTTTTTAATTCCCACATGCATGTAGTTCTGTAGAACCACACTGAGGCTTATATATTCAGGGGTTATTACTACTTTATTTATTGATACATGATCCTTTCAGTCACACTCACACATCCTGCTATTTCACAGCTCAGGTTGGTACTTCTAGGCTTTTTTCACATATTAGACCTGTGGTGATTCAAACACTTTCCAGCAGCCTCACTTCTGTCATGATTCAGCATTTCAACAGGGGATATATCTCACATGTGATTAACTCAGCTTCTGAGGCTGTACTCTTGAGACTACTGCAGGTTATACTACATTTAATTAATGGTGGGACATCTGTATTACAGAACTATTTATTTCTATCAATTATATTTCCAGTTTCACTTGCATACTGATGAACTTGTTGCAGCCATACCTGCAGACTTTCACTTGTAGCTTGCACATTCTATTACTTTTATTCAGTACACTGCAGTGTTCTGCTACGTGCTACACTATAATATTTATTTACAAGTACTAGGTGGGGTTACTAACCTGCATGGTGGCACAGCCACACCAGCCTGTGGTCATGCGCCCTTCGATTCATAGACTGGGCACCTGCAGCTGTAATACAAAACAAGTAATATTGGAATACACATCTCCATGGTATCAGCTAGTTGAATTCCTTACATACATAAGTAAAATGTAACTTACTCAGTAGTGGGGCGTTGGGCATATCCCGGGCCTCCTGGATCCATTGGGTCAACTGGTCTTCTTTACGTCACTTCAGGTCCGCATGGTGGTGACGGACCTGCTCACCAGTACGTGGAATCCCAGTAGCACTAGTGAGATCATGAGCCAACTGGTCCCATGCCTCCGCCCTGTATGCTCCCCATGAGACCTGGCCCTGCATGAGTTGGGCCTCATGATGGTGAACTAGGAGCCAGACCATGTATCTGGACTCCTCAACGCCCCACCGCTGTGCTCGAAAGCAACGTCCCTCCCCTACTCCACTCATTCTGCCTGCAGGTCTATTCTACAATCGTTTCTGCTGTGTATTCCCGCCTATGGGGCTTATATATGCCGATTTTCCCGCACATTTCTATGATTGGCCGTTTTGGAATTGTATCTACTTCACAGAAACTGCTTTATCATGCTCCATTTTGGATTATATCCTATATATATGCTATTTCTGCATTTCTAAGTACTGCTGTCATGGCTTAGTGGTTTAGTACCTTGACTCTAGTGCATGGTATCCTGGGTTCGAATCTGACCACTTATTTTTAATTTTCATGACTGTCTAGAAATGAGTTGAGGACCTGTCAATCAAACATGCCAAAAGCACTTTTAAGCACTTAAAACCAGGTCTGCACTCGTTTGCGCGGAGCTAACGCATGCGCACCGGCGGTTAGCTTGTGGGCGCGACACGCACCTCCGCACAAACGGTGTGCACTGGGATAAACCTTAATTGGCTAGTAACACGCATGTTGAGCTAAGCACAGCTAGTTGCACACAGTTTGAGCCTGTTAAACTGGTGCTTAGCTACGGGCAAGCAATTTGCAGCCTTTGAAACACTACTCAGCTACGGGCACTCTGTCTCACAGCAGCTTAGCTATCACTACATTTCTAAATAATTTTATTATTGTATTACTTGAAAATATATGCTCCATTTCATTCCATTTTACAAAGGGAAATACTTTTACATTTGTACAATACTGTCAGGGGCCTTTTTAGTGCTTATTTACAAAAAAAAAAAAAGGTTGCTGTGTGGGCTCGAACCTTGCCTGTCTGCTCTTAAGCCGACAACTCTACCGCTATGCTATTACTTCTTGGCTTACTTTGCATATTTAGTTTTTATATCCTTTTCCACTGATTGCTAACTGCAGTTAAGCTTAGTAGCGCACTGCACACAGTAGCAAACATTTACAGGGTTTAAAAAAATAAAACAGTTTTTATTTTCATTTTATAACATCTGTTCACTTTTTACATTGCTGGTCTGTGGGGACATGTGTTGTGTAGTGTGTTTATTCACATTTCCATGGCCTCTCTCGTGGCTGTTTACTTTCAGCCATTCTAGAATTCCAGGGGCGTGTCCGCTTGCAGGGCTTAGCCTACAGACATGCCCCCTACTGTCTTACACGGACCGTGTAAGAGTTACGGTGTGATTCAGCATGCCTCATGCACCTCATGCATATGCATGACATGCTGACATCACACCGTTTAACTGCAGCCTCCGTGTAAGAGTTATAACTCTTACACGGAGGCTTCCTGATGCGACATTTCCTTAGAGTGAAGAGGTCATTGTTCCTTTTCATTCATTGCATATTTTGAAATGCCCCATTTCTAAATAATTTCATCTTGTTTCAGATGTGCATATTATGATGCATTAAACAGATATCTATTTACATCAATTGATTACTTAAAATAAATTATTCTAAGCTATTCTTCAGTATTGCTTAACTCTATGCATTCAAATATTTGCAAAAGAAAAGCTGCCCGTGTGTTATTTTTTTCAGTTGTAGCTTCTATAGCAACATATTATCCCATTTGTAAGTGGATAGCCTTTTTACAGAAACAATAAACATGACACTTGAGAAATGTGACCATTAACACCATTAGCAGGTAATGACCCGGTCAATTTGCAGTCAGATTCTCCACAGCAGACAGGGTCAAAGTTGAAAAGAAAGAAAAGTCCTACTTTTTTGTGTCTCTACAAGGTACACTTATTTTATCTTCCACTTGTGGTTTCTGGTAGGCTTTAAATGTTAGAGATTGTGCTTTGTCTTTATTCTATTTGGTAACTTCAGTTTGTGCTCGTTACCAAAACACGAGTCCGGATCAGGCTAGATTGGCTGTGATATTAGAAACTATAGAGTTTATCATAGCTAGAGTGTTTTTTATTGGCAGCTTCTAGTCTCAGAGTTTGAGCAGTGTTCAAATGATTTGTTTTGTTTTGGCTTGAAATGAGTTCTTGTAAATGCAATAAAGTAGAGAGATGAAGCTTACCTCTACAAATTGTTCGCTAGAGAAGTATGTTAAGTAAAATGGCAATGTTCATGATTTGAGCTATGCGAGGAAGTAGAAAGGCTTCCATTATTACAGGCTATTGCATATTCTTAGACAGAGTGCAGGAAGGAGATTAGTAGTGATGTAAAACATCACATCTTGACATTTTCGGCCTTCCAGGTCTTGAAATGTTGCAACAGAAGGGTAAGAAGGCCAGAGTTAGCTTTTTTCTTAATATTTAATCCTTACATAAAGCATTACAAAGTGGTTTATTCACATTTTTGCAGATATTTATTTTCCATTATGAACTGGATTAAGGACTTTCATTGAAAGCTTTATTTACTAGGAATTTCATTAAAGAGTCTCAGAAATGTGAATTTAGCTTCCTCAGGGCTGTCAATTTGGATTTTAGCTCCATTGTGCTGAAAAATTAGTGTTGCTGGGTACTTCATTTGAAAACAAATTTTTCCCTATAAGGTACGCACAGAAGACTGATAAGCTTTGTCGCTGTTCCATGATTGACGCTGGGAAGTCCTGCGATATTGTAATTTTATGTCTCCTCCGGTCGATGCTTCTTTTTTGCTTAAAGGCCATTTGGATGGTTTGTGCATGTGACGCATTTAAAAGTGTTACATAGATTTGTCTTGGTTTTTGAGATATTTGTGCACTTTGGAGGGATCAATGAGCTCTTTCAATAACAATGTCTTTTATAAGCTCTTTATTATCCAGAAGCAAAAATAGAATTTCTTTAGTGACTGATGATATTTGTGCATGCTAAATGGTTTCAGGGATACCTCGAAGTATAATATTATTTTTGCGGCTTCTTACCTCAAGACCCACTATTTTTTGTTGCATTTCCTTCATGTTCATAGTACTCAATTGAAGGTTTTTGTTTATTTCTTCAATTTTCTGTTCATTTTCTTGTATTTTTGCCTCACTTTGCTCCATGCGGGTCACAATCTACTTCCAAATGAGGCAAGTTTTTGAGAGAAATTTTGAATTTCTGATTGTAAGGGTTGAAGGGCTAATTTGAGGTCATCCAGGGAAATAGTTTGGTCTTGTTTCGACCTTAAGGATGTCTTTATGGTATCCTGCTGCAGTTTGTTAGTTTTTTGCCTTTTTGAGGTAATATCCTTTTCTGGTTTCCATTAACTCAGCCTGGCTAGACATTTTAATTGTTTACGTTCCTTCTATTCTCTTGCTTTTCTTTTTAGGCCTGATAACTGGAATGTGCAGACAGCATGTGGTCAAGATCCCCAGGATCGTATAAGTGTATTGTTATATGTTAAAATCAGTTTTCTGCAAAAATACCCAGCATAAAGACATTATCTATGTTTGTTTTCTTGATTTCTTCGGCTATTGCCTGAATTTTTTGGTTGATGCCTAGATAAAAGGCCAGATTTGCAGTAGCAGGAGCATCACATTGCATGTGTCTATCAACTGGTCACCATCTTGGAATCCCAGTTTTCTCAGTATTTCTTATAGAAAAAGACTCTTGGCACTTTTATACAAACTTGTTATTTTTTTAATTAAGATGTTTGGTTACTATTGATGTTACATCTTTGTTTTCATCCATTCCTGCACCAGTAGCCACTGAATATGTAAGAATATTTTAACTAAAGTAATTGTTCATTTCCACCAAAAATGTGATTCTTTTCTGTTCTTTTCTTGGATTAATGTTAAAGAGTAACTACTTTCTGTTTCACAATAAATATTTTCTTCAAACCAGAGGAGTGGCAATATGGGCAGCAAACGTCACAGCATATGCCAGCCTGATTTTGGCCAATTAGGATGATACTACTTCATATGCATAGGTAATTAATTTATTGCCAATTTGTTGACAACCTGAATCTTTCATAGAGGAGAACTAGGCAGGACTTTCATTCATTTATGGTACAGATGAATGAGGGGATTCATTTTAGCATTAAGTTAAAGCATGAGTTTGATATCAATTAGCTATTTATATGTATTGATTAACACAGATATCCATTTTCTATAGACTTTTGTAAATTCCTATTTACACTTTCATGACTACCAATTTTTTCATGTAAAAATAGAAGTATGCAAAAGTGTCCACTCCTTATATGATACACAATTTCAAAAAGGAAAGTATTAACTTATGTTTAGTTATATGGTAGCCAAGTGGATTTTTGCACAGCATCTATGAGGATGTTTTAGAAAAGTGGGATTGTTTATTCTCTGAGGTAAAGCAGGATTTTTTGTATGTGTCCATTTTAAAGAAGACAGATTTTCATACTAGACACAGCAAGAATGAAGATGGTAGGCCTGACATTTGTTTTCTATTAACTTTTACAAGTGACTTCAGTAACAATTTAAGTATTATAGAAGCCACCTGAAAAATTCAATGTAGCAATATTGAATTACTCTTAATTAATATTAATTTTGAATTATTCTATTTTTGTGATACACCCACAGTTATTATTAAGAGGGATTCTAATTTGAAGTTTTTTTTTGACAATTCTAGCAGCAGTGTAGTCAGTATAAAGCAAACTATTTTTTCATGTTTAGACTGCAGTCATTGCAGATTCCTATACACCTCTCTATTTTTCATTGTAGTGAATGTAGTAGAACATTTCTAGACTACATGACATTTAACTTGTAACAGGACCTATATTGTTTAATCTTGCTAAATGCTCCTTAATTAAAATCGAACAAAAGCAACTGCAGGCAGGAAGTAGCAAATCCATACATCTTTATTTAAAAGCCACGCATTTTTTGTTTAAAAATTAAGCGCTTTCATCCCAAACAGTTGAATTATGAGGAACTTCATCAGAAATGCCAGCATCACATATTACACTAGTTAAATATTATTTAGGAACTGACATCATATCCTGTGTTGAAGCACAACTCATATTTTTCCCACTGAATAAACACACCCCCTTCTTTTAAAAATACTCTGCTAACAACAACAACACTAAATACTGATATATATATATATATAAATACACAGCCAATTAAGTACATAACAAATACATTCTTTAAAATACAACCTATACACATTGATGAACATATTCCCCCAGATTTACTAATCTTCCCTGCAGGACTAGCTTAGTCCTGCATGGAAGCGGCTGTTTAGGAGCAGGACGGCAGCATACCATGCATATCAATGAAGGCGCACTGCCTGAGCATGTAAGAGTGCAGGGAGCATGTCTGAGAGCAGAGCTGTCAGAATATACATGCCCCCACAATGAAGAACAGTAGAAAAACCAAAGGAATGAGCGAGACCGCTCATAGGTATCCGCATATCCCCAGCAACATCCCCCCACATGTACAACAGCAATAGTAAATACAAATCAAATAAACAAACTCTTTTTTTTAATTATGAATCCTATTAAAGCTAACCATAGGTGTGTGGGTGTACCCATTGCTGAGCTACGGTTAAAGCAGCTTAAATGGCTTAAGAGGATAAAAAGGAAGATATATGCAACTTAAGCAGTATAGCAATAGTGTAGTGGGCAGAGCATTCACCTTACGAGCAGGCATTTCTGGTTTGAGTCCCACTGCAGTACATTCCATTTTCCTTGGCAAATCACATTATGACCAATATTTCAGTTGCATAACCTACTAAATAACATATATTTGTGAAATGGAGGATTGCATTAAATGCAAATGTGAGGTGTCAATGTCATAATATTGCAAAGTCCACAGAGAAGCACATGTGCCCCATACAGTATATGTACACAGGAATCATGGATACAAATGGAAGGCAAAATTTGTAATGAATGACAGCTCCATGTTGTTGTTTTTCTTTCAGCTTTTCCTGGTTAGGGGTTGCCACATCAGAACTCCGGTCTGCTAATGATTGGCAGTCGATTTTTATGGTGTCAAGGTGCCAGCCTGACATCCAACTTTCAAGGAAGGCACGCCCATTCACACATGTCTTTGGAATGCCACTCGACCACGGGGAGGACATGCAGACTCCACACAGAAGGCGCTCCAGCTGAGAATCGGACAGAAGAACCTCTTTCTGTGAGGCAACAACACTACTGCTGCACCACCATGGCTTAACAGCTTCCAAATCTCCCACCTTCCCAAGAACCATTAGATATTACTGTCTAAATCAGTGCAATTGTAAGTGGGAGTAAGCACTAGTAAGCAAGTGTAAGCACCAATTAGCATATTTAAGCCCGTTTGCATGGGGGTAAGCAATGCACACACAGGTTAAGCAATTTTGAAGCTAACTCTCTGTAAGTATATTTAACAGGAGGTTAGCATTGCTTACCCTCACGCAAACCCGCTTAAAACTGCTCAAAAGTGCCTTAATCACTCTGCATCCAATGGCCCTTGTTCTGCTCATCAACAGCCTTGCAGGTCCTGGACCCAGGACCCTATTACTATAGTCACAGTAGTTAACCACCAAGCCATCACAGCAGTACAGAAGAATGAGGTATCACCAAACAAGCCCTCACTATAGTAAAATCAAACTTGAACCTGTGAAAGGTATCAGTATACAGTCATATGTTTTATAACCCACTACATAACATAAAAATGTGAAATGGAGTAAGCAGTAAGCCAGGATGTGAGGTGTAATTGTAATAGAGTGTTGAAGTCCCCAATAAAACACAAGGAACCCGTACAGTGTACGTGCACATGAATCATGGATACCAGGCATATATATATATATATATATATATATATATATATATATATATATATATATGATGTAATGAATAATAAATCAATGCCAAAAAGAAAATATAATGCAAAGTCTAATGTAAGCAACACTAAGCATTGCACAGGCCAGCTTAGGAGGTGTAAGCAATGTGTAGGCCAGCTAACTCAATGCGCCCAGTGGTATACCCATTTAAACAATGCCAACCTTAGTAAGAAGGTTTGCCCATGGCCTAGCCTTTTTAAAACCGGCCAATCACGGAAAAGTGCAGGAAATAGGCCCTACTTAAACCCAGAAGTTGGGAATACATCTCATAAGTGGTTGTAGCTTCCCCTTGCAGGCACAGTTGCAGAAAGGGGAGAAGGTGTGCACTTCCGGGTGCAGCGCTGGTGCATCCAGGAGTCCAGAGTCATGGCAGAACTCCTTGTCAAAGACCATGAGCAGAGACTGCTGCAAGGCTAGTACCAGGGTTCCCAATATAAGGCTGAAGCCTGGGACCATCTCACCCATGACCTCACCAGTGCCACTGGCATACCCCAAACTGGTGAGCAGGTCAGGCATCACTATGCTGACTTGAAGCGGTGTAAGGGGGACCTCTTGGAGCAGTGGATCCAAGAGGTTAGAATGGCTGAGGATGTCCCAGCTGTGTGTAAGTATCACTATACTATGTGTGTAATAATTGCCATCTCATGTATATCATGGATAGGTATGGCTAAATATTCCTCTTATGTCCTCCACAGCTGCAAGTGAGTGGGCCGCGAACCAGAAGGCCCATGGAAGTCGCCTGGAGAGGTTGCGATGTGAGGCAGGTCAGTAATACTCTTGCATGTACTGTCATAGGAAATAAATCTAAAGGTATTAGTAAATGAATTGCCTGTATAAAACCCTTATTGTTTAAGGCAAGTACTGCATACACTGGAGAATATGGCAGGAAGAGTCTCATATAGTTTGTATGCAAATAAAAGCATAATAGCCTGACAATAAATGTCTAACTGCTGGACTGCATGTGTATACTCTGGTATCATATGGTAATGTAGATTTGCAATCACGTAATAGTACTGTTGTATTAAGCACTGTTACCCACACTATGCATCATAAATAGAATGTGTAGGAATGCCTGTATATGACTAGTGTAATCCCCAGAGGTCATTTAGTACAACGGAGAGACACAGAGACAGAAAACAGTGAAAAGGCAGACAACAAAAGCCAAATAGCACATGCAACTGAGATGTGATCTGCTGTATGTTTAGCACACACAACCATGGTTCAAATCCTGGCAGTGGTAGTAGTCTGCATACAGAATCATACCCCACAACTGTCCAGATATGTCCAGAATGTCCAGTAAAGTGACCCATATATGTTGCCTGTCAACCTGTCCCCCTGGAAAATCAGTGGGAAGATCCCAGATGTATAGCAAATACAACTGATTGACACACATCTATGAGAACAAAGCTGGCACACTAGCAACTCCCTGAGACCTTATGAGAGTAAGAAGCCACATATGTCCCATATACGCCCCCATGTTGTCAAGCTGTGGCCAGAGTGTGTACAGTAACAGAATGAGATGTATGTGCATAATAGTAATGCGGAATCTGTTACTGTGTGGGGCAACACTGAGGTAGGGCTAACAAACATTTCTCCCACAGGTCTGTCAGATACCAATACTGTGCCCAGAAATATAAGAATGATACCCTGTACTGGTACTGTTTATTCTGGTATTGTATGGCATTGTGACTGATGCAGTTCCTCTGAATAATAAGGTATTACTCATCACTGTCACCCACACTGTCCTACAAAATATAACTGTCTAGGAAATCCTGTATAAGAGTGTTATAATACAAGGTCAGAATGCAAAACTACAGGAAAATTATAAGACAGAAAGCAGATAGGAGATATACAGCAATATCTATGCAGCACACACAACTCTGATGGACAGTGTTTAAGTTGTGGCAGACACAGCCATGGTCTGAATCCTGAGAGTGGAAGTAGGCTGCATACAGAATCATACCCCACAACTGTACAGATAAAACCAGAATGTCCAGTATATGAGCCAATATCTGCTGCCTGTCACCCTGTCCCCCTGGAAAGTCTGTGGGTGATCCCAGATGTTTAGGCAGCAAACAGGGAATACAACTGATTGCCACACATCTATGAGAACAAACCTGTCACTCCAGCAACTCCCGAAACTGTTATGAGAGTAATAAGCCAAGCATGTCCTATCTACACCCCCATATTGTCAAGCTGTGACCAGAGTGAGAAATATGTTCATAATACTAATGTGTAATCTGGAACTTTGTGTGGCAACATTCAGGTAGTGCTAACAAACATTGCTCCCACAGGTACGTCGGATACAAGCACTGTGCCAAAAAATAAAAAGCTTGCTACCCTGTACTGGTACTGTTTATTCTCGTATTGTATGGAATTGTGAGTGTTGCCATTGCTCAGAATAATAAAGTATCACTGATCACTGTCACCCACACTGTGCTACATAATATAACTGTGTAGGAAAGCCTGTATATGTGTGTGATAAGTCATTAAAGGTTGAAGAGGGCAATAGTCTAGATATGTCTCGGTTCACCTGCATGTTGTCAAGACATGGCCAGAGTCTGTGCAGAAAGAGATGGACTATGTGCACAACATCAACCTGGAATCTGGGAGTATGTGTAGAAACAGATAGTGTTAACAAACATTTCCTCCACAGGTATACCACATAAGAGGTGTATAGGGCAGGTAAAACCAGTTCATGTATAAAGATGACAACAGCCATATCACTGTCCAAACTAAGGCTATAGAGTAGTGTAGTAATACTTGTAAGGTACAGATAAAGTACAGTTTTGTACCTACCATAAATGTAGATGTTCGAGTGTATACCCTGCTGCAGTCATCACACTTGGGTTATCTTGTCGTCAGGCGGTCCCGCAGTCGGCCTGAATTCCAAAGTCTTGGTCCAGCGTCGGTTGCTGTCACTTCTTCCCTGACGTCAGTGCGCCAGGGGTATATTTTCTTCAGTTTTTCTTGCCCCAGATGTCAGGTGCCCCCCCAAAAGATGGTCAGTAGATAGTACCAATAATAAAAGCTTAGCACAAACAAAACATCCCTCCAGCTATAAGCAAATACACCACAAAGGTTGTATCAGATTTTAAGGTATTGAAAGGTTTTAGTTAGGTCGGAGGGGATGGAGGGAGGGTAACCTGGACTGCAGCAGGGTATACACTTGAACATCTACATTTATGGTAGGTACAAAACTGTACTATGTTCATCGTGTTACCCTGCTGCAGTCATCACACTTGGGTAGAATCCCAAAGCTAAGGATGGGAGGTGGAGTCAAACAGGGTTAGAGGAGGCTAGAAGGCCCTGCAAAACTGCAGTGGTGAAGCCAGCTGTAGTTTTAGAGTAAAGTGGTAAGTGATAGTGTTTGGTGAAGGTGTGCACTGAACTCCAAGTTGCAGCTTCCAGAATATCCTTGGTTGGCACCCCCCTGAGGAAGGCTGTAGATGTAGCTGCTGCCCTGGTGGAGTGGGGCCTTATGCTAGCAGGAACTGGTTTTCCATGATGAGTGTAGCAAAAATGTATGCAATGTCCTATTCATTTGGAAATGGTCTGTTTTGAGATAGCCTTTCCTTGTGATGCTGTAGCATAGGATACAAAAAGTTAGTCAGATTTTCTGAAAGCCTTAGTTTTATCCAAGTAGTAATGTAGTTGCCTGTGAATGTCCAAGGAATGCAGGAGTCTTTCTCCTTTGTTCTGTGGATTTGGAAAGAAGGTGGGTAAGTGGATGGTTTGATTTAGAGCCAGACTGGATACCACCTTTGGCATAAAGGAGGGGTTAGTTCATAGAGAAACTCTGTCTTGATGAAAAATGAGGAAAGGCTCTACTGCCATTAGTGCCTGTAGCTCTGAGACTCTTCTGGCTGAAGTAATTGCTAGCAGCAGGGCAGTCTTCCATGATATAAACTTTAAGTCAGCTGAGAAAGCTGGCTCAAAAGGTGGCAGCGTAAGTTTTTCCAGAACAAAATTTAGGTCCCAAGTTGGTGTTGGCATTTTCCTGGGAGGCCTAATGTTTTTTGCCCCTCTGAAATACTGCCTTAGAAGTGGATGTGAAAATAAGGGAGGATCCGTGTTGTAGTGAACTGAAATAGCTGAGGCGTGGATTTTAATAGATGAAAAAGAAAGTCCTTTGTTTAACATCTCAGTTAAATATTGTAGAATCTGAGGCATGTCCGGCTGAAGGGTATTTTGGCCTTTAGCTTGGTTCCAGGCGCAAAATCTTTTCCATTTGTCTGAGTAGGCTTTCCTGGTGCTGGGCCTCCTGGCCTCCAGAATGACATCCATAACAGCTTCTGAAAGAGGGGTTGGCTGGTTGCTTAGGTGATGTGCCATGCAGCCAAATTTAAGGTTTTGAGCTGGCTGTGTAGAATCTGACTGCCTTGCTGTGTGGGTAGATGAGGAATTTGTGGTAAAATCCATGGTGGGTCCTGGGCCATGTTCCTTAGTAGTGGGTAACAGTGCTGGCGTGGCCAGTCCGGGTCAATGAGTATCATTCGAGGTCTCTCCATCCTGACTTTCAGCAGCACCTTTGAAAGAAGGGGCAATGGAGAAAAAGCATATACTGTCAGCATTTTCCAACTGAATGAGAGTGCGTCCACTTTCCAAGCTTGATGATGAAATGTCTTTGTGCAAAATTTTGAAAGCTGATGGTTTTGGGGGTTGGCAAACAGGTCTATGTCTGGGTACCACCATTTTTGAGTTATCATTGCAAATACTTGTGGATCCAGTTTCCACTCGTGGGGATTCATGATGCTTCTGCTTAGGTCATCTGCCAATGTGTTCTTTTTTCCTGGCAGGAATTGAGCTTGTAATTGAACTTGGTAAGCTAGTGCTGTGTTCCACAAGGTCATTGCTTGCCTGCATAGAAGGTAGGAGTGTGTACCCCCTTGTTTGTTTATGTACCATATCACTGTGGTGTTGTCTGTCCTTATTATAAGTTGTCCTGGATGTAAGAGGTCCTTGAAGGCTGTCAGAGCATTCTGTACAGCTAGCATTTATTTTTGATTGATGTGCAGATTCCTTTGATCTGCAGTCCATATGCCTTGAATGCACCATCCTGCCATGTGTGCCCCCCAGGCATAGTCCGATGCATCTGTTATCATAGTTTGCCTGGCTGGGGGTAAGGTGAAAGGCTGACCTTTGTTGAGGTGACATGCCTGTGACCACCATAGAAACTCCTGTTGAAGGCAGGGAATGAGAGGTATCATTGTTTCCAAGCTGTGGCTGTGTTGAGTCCATACGCTTTTCAGGTACCATTGTAATTTCCTCATATGCAGTTTTGCAAATGGTATTAGTAGTATGCAAGATGCCATGAAGCCCAAGGCCTGCAGAATTTTTCTTGCAGGGAGTTGGGTCTTTGTTGCCATTATTTTGAAGTATTGAGTTAGTTGTAGTTGTTTGTCTGGCGTCAGATAAGTCATCTGGGCTGTTGTATTCAAGCTGGCACCCAGGAATGTCATATTTTGTGAGGGCACTAGTTTTGATTTATTTTCATTTACTGTGTACCCTAGGCAACTTAGAAGGTGTTTTACAAAAATCAGATGTTGTAATAGAATGCCCTTGCTTTCTGCTTTGATGAGGCAGTCGTCCAGGTATGAGTATATTTGAATTTTTCTTTGTCTGCAGTATGCAATTACTGGTGCCAGGCATTTTGTGAAGACCCTGGGTGCCGTAGATAAGCCAAAGGGCAGTGCAGAGAATTGGTAATGGGTTGAACCTGCAATGAAATGGAGGTATCTTCTGCAATTTTGTCTGATAGGAACATGCAGGTATGCCTCCTTGAGGTCCAACGTTACTAGCCAAGCTTTCTTGCCCAACATGGGAAGAAGCTGCTGTAGTGTTAGCATCTTGAATTTGGGTACTTGCAAGAAAGTGTTTAGAATTGAAAGGTCCAGAATGGGTCTCCAAGCATTGTCCTTTCTGGGGACTAGAAAGAGCCTTGAGTAAAATCCTTGGCCTTGCTCCTGTGTAGGTACCAGTTGAATGGCTCTCATGTCCATGAGAGCTGTAATTTGTTTTTGTGCCTCTGCCCATTGATTTTGTGGCAAGTCTGGCATTCCTTTTATTCTTGGCAAGGTTGGGAAATGGAATCTGTATCCTTGTGAGATAATGTCTAGGACCCATTTGTCCTTTGTAACGATGCGCCAGTTGTCTAAAAAAATGCTAATTGTCCTCCCAAGGGAGCTGCCAAGAGATTTTTTCTTGGCAGTTTGAGGTTTAAGTCATTGTGTTTGTCTTCTAGTAGTTTGGGACCTGTCTTCTCCTCCCTTCTGTGTTGCAGTGCCCCATTGGCGAGGTTTGTAAGGGATATGTGCTTGTCCTCTGCCCCTTGGGCATCTGTATTTACCCCTCTGTGGTCTGTCAGAAGCTGGAAAGGACCAATTTTTTGCTGGCCAATTTCTGCTGAAGCATGGGGGTTGTAACTGTAAGAAATCTGTGACCGTCTGCATAGATTTTTCCTTATCCTCCATTTTCTTTTAAACCTTTTCTGCTTTAACCCCAAATAAGACATCTTGCTGTAAGTGTGCATCTAGCAACTTTGCTTTAACATGATCAGGCAGTGTTTGTTCCTTTAACCAAGCATGCCTACGTATAACAGACCCAGTAACAGCTGCTCTACAGGAAGCTTCCAAGGAATCAAATCCACATTGTAAAAGTATGTTTGCCCACCTATTCAGCTGCATGCAACAGATCCTGCATTTCTTTGAATTCAGACTGTTGAAGGCGTGTGCTCATCTTTTGTTTTATTTGAGACATAAGGAATTGCTGGTATTTCAGCATGTGAAATTGACAATTTAGTGCTCTCATAGCTAGAGTAGCTGAGGTGCAAACCTTCTTCCCCCACCTATCTATTGCTCTGGAGTCCCTTTCAGAGGGTACAGGATTTTTAGCCATAGAAGCCATAGAAACCTTAGCCCCTTTGGGACCCTGGGAGATTGTCTCTGGGTCAGCAACAGGGCTTTTTTAAAGGAATTTGTGAGTCAGGCACTCTATAATATCTATCTGGTTTGGCTGGAGCAGGAGGCAGAGAATCTGGATTTAGACTAGATTCTAAGTAAACATCATCCACAATGTCTAAAACTGGAGGGAAAGCAAGTGGTCTTTGCTGGGGGAGTAAAAGAAACTCTCGGAGCCTCTTCTTTGAGTCGGAGTAGTCCTGACCTTCCCAGTGGAAATCTTCCCTCATGGTATGTAAGGTTTCCCCAAAGGAATAGTCTTCAGGGGGAGAAGCTGAGGGAATTAAATCTTCAGCATCAGAATCTTCATAAGGGGGAAAGGAGTAATCCTGTTCCTCAGAGAAGCCTGAGGAAATAGACACTTGATCAGAGGAGGCATAATCCTCCTCTTGTCTAGGCCTTTTGTCTGGGGGAGCTGGGAACCCCTGATTAAAGAAATCAAATATTCAGCCATTTAAGTATCTGTTTCTTAGGCATGGGGCCTTGAACTGGAGACTGATGTGCAGTCTTTTTTGGTTTTAGAGGAGTCTTAAGCTTAGCATAAGATTTTATGGTGAGAGTAGTCAGTTTGAAGACACCTTCTGTAACCGAAGGTGTTTCCACAGCACCGGCTTCTCCTTCTGCAATGTTGTTGGTAGGGCCTAAAGAAAATGGCTGCGTCGGCCTAGAACTCTCTGCTTGAGAATCCGAAGTGGTCTGTGGTTCCAATTCTGCGGTCGTCAGTGGCTGTGTAGGCGCCTCACTGAAAACCGGAGAACCGGTGACCAGCCCAGCCGAGGCCTTGGAGTCTGGCTTGGATCTAGGCTGCCTGTCTTTATCTTTGCATTTTTTATGCACGCCAGTAGTCGGTTGCTCTGACAGCATAGTGTAATTAAATTTCCTACCGAAGTAGTGTCGTGCGAAATCAAAGCGTTGCTTTATAGTTCGCTTATTGAACCTAGCACAAAACCGACAACCAGTGACATTGTGGTCTGGGCCTAAACAAGGTATACAATAAGAATAAAACTCCTTATGAGGTATTTGCATCCCACAAGACATGCAATTGTTAACTTTTTCTGACATCGGACTGAGGCAAGAAAAGGTTCCCCAACGGGGTACTTAGCTTTGAATACTTCAGACTGAAATTCGATTGAAAATCTCAGGTGTCGGCCGAACAGCACTTGCGAACTGCTTCTGCTTCGGGCACCGCATGGCAAGAAAGACTGATGCAAATGGCGTTGGATGCCTCTTATATACCCCTGGTGCACTGACGTCAGGGAAGAAGTGACAGCAACCGATGCCGGACCAAGACTTTGGAATTCAGGCCAACTGCGGGACTGCCTGATGACAAGATAACCCAAGTGTGATGACTGCAGCAGGGTAACACGATGAACATCAGCAATGACTAGGAAAGTTATGTGGACTACAGGAATATACTAGTTGTTAATTGACATCTTTCTCTCCCCCCACCATATCTTCAACAATAAACTACATTCCCACCTCAACTGGTATGTAATGACTTCACTGTTCTGATGGGACATATGTCCTATTGGTTGATAATTATTTAAATCTGTTTCCATGCATGTGCTATATTGAAATATTCCAACATTAGTGGCATGGTGCCATCAATGTACCTGCATGCTGTTGTTATTACCACTGTGGTCCCATATATGCATATGTTCCATTTGCTATGCAACTGTTCCATAACTGGTGTCCACATATGTTGATAAAATTTAAATACTATAGCACGTTTGGGAAGGCCAGTCCCAGCGGAATCACCTGTCCCACCTCAGTTGGCCATGGGACCGGGAACCAGCACATCTGGGGACCAACCTGGGACCTCCTCGTCCATTGGTCCTGCACCACCTTCGGGTGGAACTGCCTCAAGGGATGGGGCTCACCCCCCTGGGAGCAGGCGTGCACAGGAACCTGTCAACCTTCACTAGGTCTGGGTTGTGGTGTGTAGCGAGCTCAACCAGCAGTTTGGAAATCTGCTAAGCCAGCTCAAGGGCCGTGAGTTGTGACTAGAGGGTCGGCCTGACTCTGCAACTCAGCCCCCAGCACAGCTACCTTCGGGGCTGTGAAGGTGCAGTGGTGACTGCTCATGGGTGGGGAACCTCAGTCCCAATGTTTCCACTAGGGTGCTCATGGGCTTCCAATTCCCATAACCCCTCACCATCAAGGTGTTTACCCCCTACATGTGTCATATACCACCGCTGTATGTGTCTTGTTTGTCTTGTCTGTTAACCTACCCAACCTACCTCCCCAAATATACCTACTATCCCTCCCCAACATCCCACTCTCACCTGAAAGAAAAAGGGCAATCTGTTCCCCCCCCCAAAAAAAACACCCTATACATAGCTGTCCATTTCGCACACGTGCCCACTGGACACATGTAATCTGGTCTTATTGGCATCACAACATATTTTGTTGTCCTCACCACTCTCTGACTGGTTTGAGTGTCCAAATCTACCTCCAAATTCAGTGTATATGCAAAGCTGCTGCTGTAGAAGAAATGGGCAGCTATGGACCTTCCCTACACCCTTCCTTCACATCCCTAGCTATTTTCCCTACTGTATTTCCCTTTGTGCCCCTTTTTCACTACTTTCTTATCAACCCTTTTTTTCTTTTCTTTTATAGAAATTAGTGCAGGGGTAAGCAGGAGTAAGCATTTTTAAGCAGCAGTAAGCGGGTTTAAACCTGTTTATGTGGGGGTAAGCAATACCTACACAGGTTAAGCAATTTAGAAGCTGAGTATAAGAAACTGTAACCGGAAGTTAGCAGTGCTTACCTCCAGAAAAACCTGCTTACAACTGCTTAAAAGTGCCTTAATAACTCTGAATCTAATGGCCCTTGTTCTGCCCAGCAACAAAATAAACAGCCTCTGCAAGGATCAAACCCAGGACCTTGCAGCCCATAGCTGCAACACTAAGCCATGTCAGATATACATATCCCTAATGTTTTCTCAAACATATTATCCAGTCCAGTCATTCAACAGCAAGGAATGTATTCCAACATGTAGATATATGTGTGTGTGTGTGTGTGTGTGTGTGTGTGTGTGTGTGTGTGTGTGTGCGTGTGTGTGTATGTATATATATATATATATATATATATATATATATATATATATATATATATATATATATATATATATATTAATATCTGAATAGATATAACATATCTATATATATATATATATATATATATATATATATATATATATATATATATATATATATATATATATATATATATATATATATAAACGTATACATATGTCTATATATATATATATATATATATATATATGTATATGTAAGCAGATATATATCTCTATCTATCTATATAGATATATACGGACATACATCTGTAGATAAAAATGGGAACATAACAAAAACATGTATGTCCACATGCACTGTTAATGGGGTTGAGAGGCCCCAAACATATGTCTTGTATGAATAGGTACCCCCCCCACAGCCAAACACATCTGCCCTGCAATACACTACCAACTGTTGTAGATCCCATAATCAGGACCTGACATGATATGGGCACAAGATGTTAACAGTACTCCATCCCACCTGTATGATGTCAGGCTGGTATCAGTAACATATCATGCAGTATAGTCTGTTTCCACATTGTACATTCCCTATGGGAGCCAATCAGCATCCCTAGGATACATATATGCAGACAGATATATGTAGATACAGATATACACATATATATATATATATATATATATATATATATATATATATATATATGTATCCCAATAAAATCCTAAACTCTGGCATCACACCCGACCCTATAGGAGTCCACTTGCCAGCATTTATCTACTGACCTACCCACTCCTCTCCTCACCTATACCATGTCATCCACACATGTAACCTCACAAACTCTGACCCAACTACCTTCTCTAACTCCCTGAAACAAACAAATTGTAACCCACTAAAAACCCTTCCACTAGATAATGACATAGAATTTTTCAGCTCCTCCTTCTTAAACATCTTCAACTCCCTAGTGCCACCAAGAACAAAGCAAATCCTCCCCTTGGCCAACCAAAGATACCAAAAAAATTATGCTACAAAGAGACAAATCCTGGAAAACATACCATCAAAACAAGCAGCCTGAAACTTTTATTAAATATAAACAACCCCGTAACCTTGCTAAAAAACAAATCATCAGAGACAAAAAGTCCTACTATATTAAACTCCAATCTAACCAATCTAAAAGCCTAAAACAATTCTGGAACTCCATTAATTCTCTTCTCAACCCAGGTACCAAAAGCAACCCCTGCCCTGACACCAACAAATCTGACCCTGAAATAGCCTCTCTATTCAACTCCTTCTTCACTAACTCCATAGTTGAACTGACAAAAACCTTCCCTAACAATAACCCCCTCCCCCAAGCCACGGTTTCGTCACCACCACCAACAATACCCTCTGCCCCCATCACTCCACCTATATTCAACCTTAAATCTATCTCAACATCCTATATAAAACAATTACTCTCCAAATTTATACCTTGCTTCAGTGTCCCTGACAATATCCCATCCTCCTTCCTAAAAATAGCCGCAGATGATATCGCTCTTCCCATTAGCATCCATGCTAGAATCTTATGTTCCCAAACTATGGCACACTGCCTTCATTCTACCTCTCCATAAAGGAGGCAAAAACAATAACACCTCCAACTTCCGCCCCTTAGCCATACTCTCCCCAATTTCCAAACTACTAGAAAAATGCATTCACATTCAGCTCATGCCACTCTTGGCCAATAACCAACTAATCACTCCAACCCAACACGGCTTCTGCCCAGGCCATAGTACAACCACTGTACTTCTCTCCTTCCTAGAGACAATAAATCTTGCCTGAGACTCTGGAAAAATAGTTTATACTGTTCTTCTAGATCTGTCCAAGGCATTCAATACCATCTCCCACACCCATCTCCTAAACCATCTCTTCGACCTTAATCTCTCACTGAATACCTTATCCTGGTTCTCTAGCTACCTCTCCAATAGATTTCAAGCTCTAAAATGGGTGACAGGCACCTCAACCTTCCTTCCCACCCCCACTGTGGTTCCCCAGGGATCCATACTCGGTCTAATGCTGTTTAACATCTTTATTAACAATTTCCACAAAGCCATACCCAATACCAAAAGTGTACAATATTCAGACTATTCCACATTAATCTGCAGTGCCACCAACCACCCAGAGCTTCAGACACTGACCCAAGCTGCTTTCTCCACCACTGAAAACTGGATGCTTCAGAATCACCTCTCACTAAATGCCAATAAATCCAAAATACTATTATTCTCTCCCTCCACTCCCTCAAAAGCATCCCCTCTTGATAAAAACTCATTCCAAATCATTAGCCAAAAACAACTCCACTATAGAGGTTGTTCCCTTTGCCAAACTACTTGGGGTCACTATTGATGAACACCTGAAATTCAACACTCACACCCAGCAAAACATTAAGAAAACCCATATAAAACTTGGTATGTTATACAGGAACATCCAATTTCTCTCTCCTTCCACCAGACAAACACTTGCCACTACCTATCTACTCCCCTCACTAATGCATGGTGCTCCTCTATTAACTAACGCATCTGCCACACTCACTTCAAAATTGGAAGTCAGTTATAATAAAATTTCTAAATTTGTCACCAAAGCCAAATACTCCTCCCATCACTGTATTGCCCTTCATTTGTTACACTGGCATGAACTCTCCAACCATCTAGACTATCTTCAGATTATCACAGCCCACAAACTAATCTTTCAACCCTCTAAGTGCCCTGCTCTATGCAACATCCTTCTCCCCTACACTCCTCAGAAAACTCTCAGATCTACTTACCAAAACCTAATCTGTGTCTGAAAACCCAATCGCCCTGCTAGTCAACTCCTGCTATCCTTTTCCTTAGGAAAAAAATGGAATTCTCTTCCTTCCTCTCTAAGGACCTGTGCAAACTTTGAAAACTTTAAATCTCAGTTACATTCCTACATTTACTCTAACAGAAAATGCAACAGCATTCTCCCCACCTAGTCCTATAAGTCTCTCTCCACCTCTAAACCCCTCTCCAGCTATGATTACTAGCCTCTCTAGCTATGATCTATAGCCTACCACACATATGTGCATATTGTAAATATCAGATTTGTACCATGTACCTAAGAATCTACACCTGTTCTCTAACATGAAATGTAACTGTAAATTGTTCATTAATAATATTGTGCCTGTATCTATAGGTAGCATGTACCAAAGAAATTACACCTGCTCTCTAGCATGAAACATAATTGTAAATTATTGTACTTTTCTATATTGTATCTGTATCTAAACTTTGTAACATGGAGCTTTTCTCTCCGGACCTCCACTGAAAACGAGCTCTCTGAGCCCAGTGGATATCCCCGGTCATCAAACTAGAAATAAATAAATAAATAAATACATATGGGATCCGTATAGATTCCCAACTGCACTTTCCACCGAAACCTTAATCAGTGAACATACTTAACCGAAAGTGCTGTTCACCGAAGCTGCACTTTCGGGTAAGTATGCTTGATGTGCTGGTTGTACTACAGTGCGGATAAGGGAAAATTCCCTTTTCCTCACTGTAGTGCAACTTCAATTGAGAATATTAATGTAGGGGGGTGTGGGGGGTGCAGGGGAGCTTGACATAGCAGTAGATTAAATTTTTTTTTTTAGCATACTTTAACAAAAGTGCTTTTTTGGTGAAATTGCTTTCGTTAGTGTGTTCGGTAATTATGGATTCAGACTTTTGAGCTTATATACAGGGTCTACTTAACATTGCCAACACTCCAGAATGTCGACAACCATATGGCCGACACCATGTGATCGACATTCGAAATGCCGACAATGCAGAACCGGCATCTCACTATAGTGCGGAATGGAAAGATTTCCATTCATGCACTGTAGTGTGATCTCGGAGTTGGTATATTAAAGTTACAGGGGGGGGAGTAGCCCCCCACGGGGAGGTGCAGGGGGCAGAGCCACCCTGCTAGCAGTTGAAAGGGAATTTTTTGTTCCTTTTTAATGATTTTATTCCATTGTTGAGATTTCGGTTGTCGGTGATGTGGTGTCGGCCATGTCGTTGTTGGTGTTTTGTGCTTTCGGTCTTTTCAGATAGATCCATATGTGTATATATATGTATATATATATATATATATATATATATATATATATATATATATATATATATATATATATATATAAACTACACATACACATGCAGAGATATGTATAGGAAGATAAATATGTAGAAGGTGCACACAATATGGAACAGCCACTATGCCTACAGTTACCACCTTACCAAATGGACACTGTATGAGCCACCCATACAAATGACAATCGTTGCCTGCAACATATACCCACTCCATATACTCCAGAGTATGGGAAGTCTCTGGGACATGAATCTATCCCTCCAGCAAGTCCTGTTTATTGTGGTGACAAGGTTTATGTCCCTAGAGAGTGTAGCTCAGAGGGATTGGAATTTCTTTAGGTGTAGCATGTCCAACAGCTCTGGATTTGACATAGCTTTATATGTTAGGCACCTCGGAGTAGGCGATATGCTATGGAATAAAGCTGGAGGATTTTGAGGCAGTCAGAGTAGGGCATTTGTTTGAGGCCAGTAATCCTCTTTGTGAGGTACTTCTGTGGCCTTTCTAGCTGCTGCAGCTGTCTTGTGAGGTACATTCCAAAAGGAGCGTTGTAGTCTATAATGGGTCTAATGAGTGTCAAGTAGAGGGGAACAATGACTTCTTTTTTCCTGGATGAGAACCCTTTTATGATGAGGTATGCCACGTAGAAGGACTTCCTGACTACTGTGGCGATATGACTATCAAAGGAGAGATTACTGTCCACCTGGGTCCCAAGGTCTCTTATCACACATTCAGTGTTAAGCAGATTGCTGCCTATGTGGTAGTTCATGGGTACAGAGTTTTTACCAAAGGGGATGACACTGCACTTTTTGGCATTTAGCTTGAAGCCATGGCTCTGACACCAGGCATCTGTCTCAGCAAGGCCCTTCTTTAGGATGTCCACATCATTTGCGGACTTGACTATGGCTCCTAGTTTGCAGTCATCTGCGAACTTTGTTAGCCACAGGCCTTCTGTGTTAGCCTGTACTTCAGAGAACTAGATACCAAACAGGAGAGGTCCCAGGATGGAACCCTGTGGTACTCCGCTTGTCACTGCTTTGAGGTCAGATTTGGAGTCTGCAACTTTTACAGTGTGGGTTCTGTCAGTGAGCCAATTGGCAACCCATCTTGTGATGTAGGGATTTATACCTAGTTTAGTGAGTTTAGCTATAATTCCAGAATGGGGGATGGTGCTGAAAGCCTTGGCAAGGTCAAGATAGGTTGTGTGAATCACCTTACCCTCATCTACGGCTTTGGCGACTGCCTCAAAGAAGTCGATCAGGTTCAGGAGGCATGATCTGCCTTTCACAAACCTGAACTGGGTGGGATCCAGAGTTTGGAGGTTACCAATGTCTGTGTTTATGAGTTCCATGATGATACATTCCATGGCCTTGCAGACCAGGCTTGTCAGGCTAATAGGTCGATAGTTCATAGGTTCATAGGTTCATACTAGGCTATCTGCCCTGGGGCAATTATAAGCCTAGCCCGATTCTGTATGGCTTACGCCACCCCTTGATTTGAGTATACTGTGCCCTTTTTAAGGTTTAGTTTACTGTCCCTCTGTCTAATAGTGACATGGGAGTAATCCCTGGGACAAACCTACGATCCCCCATCCACTTATCGAGATTCTTCTTGAAGAGATTCAGTGAGGTGCTCTGCCTCACATGAACTGGAATTCTATTCCAGAGTGAAGGGAGCCTCTGGGTTATGAACCTGTCCCTCCAGCAAGTTCTATTTATTTCTGTGCTGAAGTTCAAGTCCCTCGAGCATGTGGCTCTAAGGGATTTAGATTTTCTGAGGTGGAGCATGTCCATTAATTCTGGATTTGACATAGCTTTGTATGTCAGGCATAGATCGCCTCGAAGAAGGCGGTATGCAACTGAGTAGAGCTGGAGTTTTTTTAACCGAGCAGCATATGGCATCTGTTTGAGATCCTTGATCCTCTTGGTGAGATACTTTTGAGTCTTCACAGGCTCATTTGGCAGAGGAAACACCTGGAGGCGTGCTTGCACTTCAAGGTCATTCCGCGAGGCATGCGCATCCTCTGCATGCCGAGCTATGGAGAGGCCCATCCAGAGCTCCTACGAAGATGGCAACAATTAAACCTGGATCTCGGCAACAGTTATTTGAGACTGCTCATTGATTATTCCCAACCGGTAGAGAATGATCTCATAAATAAAGTCGAAGGTGAGCATAGAAACATGATTGCAAAATACAAGAGTGAGCATTGCATGTCTAAGTTAAATAACATGTTAGCACAAGTAACATTTTATAGTAATAAATTGGAGCAAGTGAAGTTAAAAAAGTTGAGACGAGACTGTAATGATTTTCAATCCGGCAATATTTTTTTTTATGGCCGAGATATAATGATACAGCAGTTTCTGGAGAGACTAATGAAACAAATAATGATATAGCAAGTAGCTCCAACAGTAGCACCAATACCGGCAACTTAGAAAGCATTGTATCCAATAGTGGCGTATCTGCTTCGCCACAATCAGAAGTAGATATTATTTCATCTGCCTCTTCTCTACCCTGTAATCAGCAAGGTTTGAAATTTACAACAGCAGGGGCCAGACCAAAGGAAGGTGTATGTGTGCCGAATACTGCACCCAAAGCGGCATCTACTTTAAACTCCCCGCTTCCATACAAGCATCGAGTTCAGATGCGATCTACCAGCAGGGGAAGGGGGAAGCACAAGATGTCAGGCGACAACTGGGAGAACAGGAAGAAGAAACATTGAACACCTTGTTTTTTAATATTTCGTCTCGAAATTTAACTGAAGCTGAATGCTCTGTGCTAAACAGGGGATTATCATTTATTCCCTCTCGAGGCAGCGAACTTTCGGATACGCTAATAATGCTTCGAAAATTTACCAGGAAAGTGGCTTTGAAGCTCTTTTTTAAAGACTCTGAATGCAATGAACATATATTCAAGACCACTACCCTTAAAAGGAAAAGCACTTTCACTCCACCGTTACCTAGCTCTATTGAGTGCTTTTTACGAGCATGTGAATTTGATTTCTATGCCTATTACAAAGAAAAAAGACACAAAAAATTGTTCTTCAATATGAATGAGTTGCAAAGACACAGCTTGGACTTATTATGTAATGATGATGGTATAATATTCAGACCTGCAGATAAAGGGGGGGGGGTTGTAATAATGGATTCCTGTTTTTATAATGACATGATGAATAAGATGTTGAGTGATGATACTGCATATTCCTTGATAAGCAGATCTGATGTCATGTTGATTATTAGAAATGTTCAAGATATATTCTACGATCTCCTAATGTCAAGGTGCATTGATAAACAGCTATATGATTATCTGGATATTGGGGCCCCTTTAATTCCCATCATTAAGGGGTTACCCAAAATACACAAAGGGATACATCCCCCACCAGTGCGGCCGATAGTATCTGGCCAGTCATGGATAACGGAGAATGCCTCACAATATGTGCAGCTTAAGTTATCCCCGTTGATAGAAATAATACCTACAATATTAAAAAATTTGTTTAAACTGTTGGAAGATCTTGAAAATTCCCCTTGGCTTGAAAAAATAAATCCTGATACTCTAATGGTTACTTTGGATATAAAGAACTTGTTTACGAGTATACCTAATGAGTTTGGGGTCGAGGCTATTAGAAGTTGTTTAAATGAATACAATATGGTTAATCAAAATGAGCAATTCATTATTTGTACTTTATTAGAATTGATACTTAATAATAACATCTTTATGTATCAAGATAAAATTTATAGACAAACATGGGGGGTAGCCATGGGCACCCCCTGTGCAAACGTCTATGCTAATATAGCAGTATATCAATGGGAGAGGACTCATATTCTCAACAATGAAAGCTTTATTGCCAATGCCATTTACTATAGGAGATTTGTAGATGACATTCTCCTTTTTTGGAATGGCAATGTGAAATCCTTACATGATTTTGTTGAATATATGGAATCAACCACTTCCTTCCTTAGATTTACATATGAAGTTTCATCAGTTACGGTCAACTATCTTGATGTAACTATAACAAAAAATATTCTGAATAGATTTACCACATCTCTATTCAGAAAACCGTGTTGGAAAAATGGCATACTACATCATGAGAGTATGCACCCACGACACATTTTTCCTAACATTGTGAAAAATCAGATGGTCAGAATAACCAAGCTGTGTAATAATATTGAAGACAGAGAACAACTTTTGAATTTTCAAACTAAGTGTTTTATGAACAGGGGTTATCCAACCCATTTGCTGACAAGCCCTAAGGATAGAAATAATTTGGCTCATAACACTTGCCATAGGCAAGGTCCACATAGATATTATAACAAACAGAATATAGGTAAAGTGCAATATGACATCAAATTCACCAATGATGTCAAGTATATAAAAGAGATCGTATATAAAAATTGGAAATTGCTTAGTATGAATAAAGAATTGAAGAATGTGGTGGGTGAATACCCTAACTTCAGATATAGTAATTGTCCAAATCTGAAAAGACTACTATGTAAAGAAAAAGTACTACACATACCATTAGATATTAGGACCAAATTTAGGCAAGGAACATTCCCCTGTAAGAAATGTTGTATCTGCAAATACATCACTGATGAACAGCCATATGAAAATTTAGAAATTGGCTTTAGGTTTACACCGAATTTTTATGCCACATGTGATACTACAAACATAATTTATCTTGCCACATGTGAGAATTGTGAAGTATACTATGTGGGTATGACAACGCGTAGGCTCAGAGATCGAGCCTACAACCACATATATGATATACGGAAAATGAATGTAAACAATGTTTTAGCCAGGCATTGTCAATCTTTTCCATCTCATATGTTCAAATTCAGGGTTTTGCAGATATTATATCCCAACAGAAGAGAAGGCAACGTATTAGGTACCTTAGAGCTTTATGAATTGAAATGGATACTAACACTTAGAGCACATATAGAGCCAGGTTTAAATACAGCCCTTAGTATTAGACCAGCGCTGTTATGAAAGACTATGCTATGTTGGTTAGATCTGTTGTTAATCATAGTATCATGTTAAGACAATCTAATGGTTCATAAAATAGGGGTTTTGGAGATATATGTGTATTTTATACTATTTTTATTCATTACAAATTTATATGATTGTCTAATCACAACAGTGATAAAACTTTTTCACTTTCTCCTTTTTTTACTTTACATCTCTCCTTTTTTCTCCATTTTCATTCTTTTTCCCCCTTTTTTCCCTTACTTCCTTACTTCTAACTTCCCTGTTTATTCCCCACCTCCCTTATTCTGTTCTTCTCTTTTCCCTCCCTACTCTTCCCCTCTAACCCCCCTCCTTCCCCCCCTCCTCCCCTTCTTCCACTTTCCTGGGTTTTTCTCACGTTTGGCTGTTCATTCTTGTATCTTGTTCTTTTTCACCCTTATTTTATATTTTTTAGTTTATATATCTGACTTAGTTTGATACATTATATGATGTGTTTAATTGATAATATGTGTTTTATACATTAATGGTCATCAAACCAATTATAGGATGAACTGTTATACAGATTCTATGTAATTATAAATATAATATATCATATCTATTAAAGATAAATATATGGATTTTCATAGATAGGAATAAATAGGAATTATAAATTTGCATACTTTAGGGCTGTATTAAGTTTCATGTTTATATAGTTTTTTGATAAACTGAAGGAAATGCATTTGTATATATTTGTTATATTTTAATATACTTTTTAGATTATTTACTATAGTAGTGGTAAGATTTTAAAAGTTGTATTAGATTCTAAGCGAAATATCCTTATGAACTGCGGCTTTAAGCATTAATGAAATTAAATGATTTCTAGTTGATTAATTATTTTTAGCCGCCAAAAATGTTGCTAATCAGGGTGTACGCCACAACTATATAAGATCAGCACCTATTCTTAAATTTTGTAACCTGAGGAAGCGCACTTGTTGGGTGCGTGAAAGCGCTTGTTTCATTTTAAAAATAAAATCCTTTGCTGCTAATTCATCGTGGAGGCTTCAGTGATTTGTTGAATAATGAATAATACTTTTGGGGTCTTTCTAATTGCTGCAGGTGTCGGGTAAGGTACATCCCAAAAGGGGCATTGTATTCTATGATGGGCCTGATGAGGGATGAATAAAGGGGCACAATTACCTCTCTTGATCTAGATGTGAAACCCTTCATGATGAGGTGGGCTATGTAGAAGGTCTTTCTAACCACTTTGGCAATGTGGTTTTCAAAGTAGAGATTGCTATCAACTGGGATCAGTGGTGGCTCCCCCTTTGTGGAGTGGGATAACTGTTGCTGTGCACCATTCAGCAGGCACAAAGCCTGATGCGAGGCTATTATTGAACATGGTGCTTAAGTGGGGAGTCAGTTCATTCTGAAGTTCATGTAAAATGCAGCCTGGGATGTTGTCCAGTCCTATGGATGTTTTTGGCTTTAGAGCACAGATTTTACCTGCATAGTTGTGATTACAGGGACTCTGCATTCTTCCTGTATAGATATGGGCCCTTTAGGGGGTGGGGGGGTAAAGTTAGCACTGAACCTATCTGCCAGGATGTTGGCAATATCAGTTGGTTCTGTAATTTTCGTGCCGTTGTGCTGTAACTCAGAGCAGATCTGGGTGTTGCCATCAAGATTCTTGACAGAGCTATAGAATGCTTTGTGGTTGTCTGTAGAATTAGTGGTGATTTTGTTTTTGTAGCTAGCTTTGGAGGATCTTATAAGGGATCTTAGCTTCTTACTGAGGCTGACCAGGGAGCTCCTCCACTCATGGGATTTTACTCTCTTTTGCAACAGTTTGTTCCTTCTGTTGTACAGTTTGTTTATGGCAGGGGACCACCAGATCGGCTTCCTTTTTTTGGAGGATAGCGTCTTGGTTCTGTTTGGGATAGCACGATCCATGTGTAAGTGCTTATAGAGTGCATTTGTGTAGGATTCAGCAGTTGTAACTGTGTTGTCCATCTGCATGGGTGTCATGAAGTTCTCGACTTCTGTCTTAAGAAGCATGAAGTTGGCTTTGGAGAAATGTTTTGCCTTGGTTTCCTTAATGGGGGGTGGGGACGGGATGTGGATATCAAGGGTGACTAGCTTATGGTCAGATCGGACCAATGAGGAGTTGACTTCAGGTGTGAAACACCGATCACTCATGTTGGTAATGACTAGGTATAAAAAGAAATATATATATATATATATATATATATATATATATATATATATATATATATATATATATATGTACACACACACACACACACACACACACACACACACACACACACACACACACACACATGTATGTCTCAAATATACAAATACCCATGTGTAGACGTACATATATGAGCACATATATACATCGCATATATCTACACATATATAGATATATAGCAGTATGCACATGTCTACATATATACAAACATACACACAAACATATATATGTATATACATGTCCCCTATATTACTACCACAGTGCTGCATGCAATGTGTGAGGAAACAGCACACATAGCAATATACGCAGATATCTACAGCTGTCAATGTGTGCGACATGGATGGGTATGTCATATGTGAACCCCTTGTTGGGACCACATTGCCCTTGTCTGGGAAGTACGGAATGGGAATATGGGGAAGTATGGCAGGTATAGTTGTGGAGGTGGTCAGGGCTGGTAGATATAGAGGACAATCTACATGGGTGGTATGTGAAACATGTGGTGGGAAAACACCCTGGATGGTGTGTGTGGTCTGCGATGTGGATGCCCCATGGGCCCCAATATGGACACAATGGGAACAAGCCTCCCACCCACTGCTACTCACAACAGCAGTCCACGTCCTGAAGGTGCCTGGCATGGAGGCTGAGCAGGAGGAGCATGTTGGCCCTGTGAATGTGTACTGCATGCCTCAGAGTGATGTAGCACATCCCACATGTGTCCGTGGAGCCTGTTATGGAATAGACCCTGGACCTGACCTCAGGGGACAGGAACATGTCTGATTGTGCCCCCAGGGGGGTGACAACATCTCCTGGCTTGGTTCCACCTGGCGGTATTGCTGGACTAGTACATGAGGAAGCCCCAGGGTGGGACACACATGTGATGTGGCCGGGTAACATGGGCAGATGGGTTTGGAGAGGTGGTTCTGCTGGGCCATAGTACATATACATGCTATTGTGTCACTGTTATAGAACATATGTTGGTAGTAATAGTCTACACAATCCCGGAACATGTCCAACAGCAAGCATAGATATCCCCAATAACACAGCATGTCAGATATGCAGAAATCACAAAGCAGCCATACCACAGGCATATATGGAACCATAGTGGCCCTGACAATGGCATGCAGCTGAATAGTCAGTAACAGGCCAGCAATGATAGTGTCCACACAGGGAACATGGCTACAAACAAATAGCACAAAGTGTGGCACAATACAATATCTGTCCCACTGGTAGGTAAGCTGTAACCATACCTAATGAGTTGTGTGTACAGTTTGTTGTCACTGATATGGTGGGGGGGGGGTGCCAGAGATGTGTATTAAGAACTGTGGTAACTTTGCTGTATGAGTTGCTCACACCTGTTTCCATCTGTATGTCTTTCAGCCAAGATGTCACATGCACAGCTACCATCTTATTCAGTTGTCAAAAATGAAGTACTGCTAACCTAATTAATCCAGCACTAACCTGTCCTGTTTGGTTGGGCCATCCATGAGCAGCAGGAGTGGACTGCCCTGTGGAATGACCTAGTCCACAGGGTCAATGATGTCGGACTGCACAACCGCAGTTATGAGCAGGTCTGGCGTCATTGTTCTGACCTGCTTCACAATGCCCATCAGCATGCTGCTGCAGTCCGGGGGGATCACCTCACCATGGGGGGGGGGCATGCCATCCATCCTCCCCTGACATGTGTGGAGGAGCACCTAGCCAGCCTCGTGGCACCTGCCCATCCGGCCACCCACCAACTGCTGGACACCTTAGTGGAGGTGGGTGCCACCCACACACTGGCTGAGGAGCATGCAGGTAAGACCACAGGGCACATCAATAGACCACTGTTGCATATACATCCACATCGGTACATGTAGATCAGGCATATCTGACATGTCATAGATATACTGTGTTGCTGCATAGTAGTGATAAACAGATGTCCATATGTGGTAGTATTGTGGAAATGTACCATTGATGTATTGTAATACTGTACCTACCCTGTAGCACTACACGAGGTGTGGCCACTGACATTGCATCTCTCACCCTCTTATGTAGGTCCCTCCGGGATGCCACCAAGGCAGCAGCCAGTAGCTGGATTGTATGGTTTATGTAGATGATTGCCAACACACCAGGCATGTAATGGCAATAGTATAGTCCATGCACACATCTAACACACCTACCCAGAATGCATGCTGTACATGTGCACGTATTGTTGCTGTGAAATACACAGCATCACAAGGGTGACCATGATGGGGTATTGGAAGGGTATGTCAGACACCTGCATGATAACTAACATCCTGTCATTGCGGAATGTGTCAACAGGGAGTAACATAATGGTGGGAGACAAGGCCTACAGTGGGGACATGTTTGGAACAACACCCATACACAGTGCAACACCAGTGTATATATACCTGTAGGACAATGGCAACTGCTGCAGTGATACACTATGGCATAAGGCATTACAGTGGTCCACATTATCAGCTGGGACTAGGCTGTAACATGTGGTGTTCGGTGTATGGGACACTGCAAAGTGATACACATGTGTAGGACTTACTTGTCATGCATCTGCAAAAAGGCTGAAGGGGAGGGTGTCAGCATGATACACCAGTGCACTGCAGCAGGGATCCTAAGGATGCTAAGAATAGCTGTATCTGCACATAGTCAGGTTCAGGACCTGTAGCAGATGTAACCCTAACCCCACAGTAATAGCGATGGCAGTGTGCGAACACCAAGGGATGTGCACATGAGTAGAACTTGCAATCATGCAGATTAGAGGGACATATGTAGGGCAGACTGAACATACATTGAAAATTGCAGATGGCCCACACTGGTATACCCCCACCAGGAGTAGTGACTGTTGTACTACAAACAACAAGAGGTGTGACAACCACATGTGCCCACATGAAGTGTATGCATCACGATCAGCATCCACACACCTAACACATTCTGTAGACACTGCATGTGAAAGTACAAGACATATGTCACATATCGGGCTCATGTACTGTTAAGATATCCAGTGATGTGGTCCCAATGCAGATCACAGATGGGTGCGTCATATCAATAAGGGTGTGTACACCCCCCCATAGCCATGGTATACTCTGATGGTTGTTAGTGTAAGAGTACTGGATTGGTCATACATGGTCTGCTGATGTTGAGAGCTATAAATCAGACATCAGTCATTCACAAATGACATCTGTCCACATATCATCCCAGGTATGTGTTGTTGAAAAACATAGGGGCTGTGAGCATTAAAGCTGACATTATTGACACAGTACTACACATTCCACAATGGGTTGTACACTGTGAAGTGTGGTGCACAGTACATAGCAGGGTGCAGAACAGGTGCACAGCAATACTGTCTACATGGGTGCAGTGGTATCAGGGGGAAGGGGCATCACGTAGTAACACAGCACATGCATCACACACAAGTATGCTGTTGCTATAATGGATTGACTATGCTGCATTACATGCTGTTGTGCTGTTGTGTACCATATGTTCTGCATGTTGACAGATAGATAATAGGAGGACTATGTGTACTATCATTGTTCAACCTCACCTGTATATGTATGTGTGTGTGTGTGTGTGTGTGTGTGTGTGTGTGTGTGTGTGTGTGTGTGTGTGTGTGTGTGTGTGTGTGTGTGTGTGTGTGTGTGTGTGTGTGTGTGTGTGCATCCTGGTGGTTAGTTAGTCTGTAGGGTCACTCCGGTGAAGTGGAGGGAGGATGATGCATGTAGGATGTGCGTGGGCATGTGTGTGTGTGTTTGTGTGGGTGATCATGTATGCACATGTGTGATTGTGGGGTGTTCATACAGCAGTACCTCCCTTTGGGACCGTGCAGTACATGGACATGGACTGCCATACTACCCACCAGGAATACTTGTCATGTATGTAATCACAGGACAGCTGATATCTGTAGCAGGGAGCAGGCATTGAGAGCGAAGGTAGACACCAGGTATACCCTTAATATTGCATTCAGCAGAGAGGTGACCTACAACCCATGTATGCAGCACTACAGATGCATTGGGGAAGTACTAGCCAACACCAGGGAGTGTGTCCATAAATTACAATTGTCACATGATAGGCTGATTGAGCAGCATATCTGGCATGTACTGAGCAATACATACACATAACACACCAGGGTGTGAACATAGTAGCCCACACATATAGGGGCCATGCTCATGATGTCCGGACATACGCAGAGTGAACACTGAATGACAACAGTGAGGCCATCTAACATCACTACACACAGGTCAGGCAGGTAATGTAGTAAGTATAGTAACAGGTCTTGTGTTGTGCTCACTTGTCTATGCATTTAGAGGTCTGATATGTTAATGAGTGGTATCAATGTGTGTATGTTACCAAGTGTAATGCAGGATGGGGAACACATGGAAATATATGTGGGACTGCCTGTAAAGTCACAGACAGGTAGGTATTACAGTGGTGTGTGTGTGTGTGTGTGTGTGTGTGTGTGTGTGTGTGTGTGTGTGTGTGTGTGTGTGTGTGTGTGTGTGTGTGTGTGTGTGTGTGTGTGTGTGTGTGTGTGTGTGTGTGTGTGTGTGTGTGTGTGTGTGTGTGTGTGTGTGTGTGTGTGTGTGTGTGTGTACTATCAGGCAATGTTGTACAGGTTTTAAATTGTGTTTATTGTTTTCCTCCACAGGTGGTGAGGTGGGTCAGGATCCCTCCTGTATGCAATCTGATATTGGTGTCCATACAGACACCGAAGAAGATGATAGTACTGTCAAGGCGCAGGTGGGGTTGTCAGGGGCTGAAACAGCGCCATCATTTGGCATCCCATTTTTAACCAACCCACCCCTGCACACAGTTTCAATGCCTATAAATACCCCATCACCAGTGTCCATAGCGGACAGAAAGCTGCCGTTTGGTGGTTTTGCACAGGGAAGTGTGGTAATCATGCCTACTGTGTCTGGATGCAGCAGGCATAGCCAGATGTCCAGCAGGGCACCACATAGGCAGATATCCCAGGGTGCTCCTAATAGGGTCACTGGACATCATGCCCCTTGGAGAGGCAACATAGCTAATACCAGCAGGAGCATGTTTTAGGCTGTCATGGAGGCGCAGGCATGTATGGAACATTACACCAGACAGGGCCTGAGGCTGCAAAGGGATGCTGTAACATCTGCAAGTGACAATGCCCATGAACTGGCAGGTGCCATCCATGTGTTAACTGAGTTCATAGATAGACGGTCAGGTGAGATGATGGCCCTCATCGACCATGGTCTGTCCATGCTTGAACGTGTGGTGGGAGTGTGGTGACGGCTGCATGGATGTAGGCCAGCAGCACCAACAGCTGGCAGTAAACATGGACATGCTAGGACACCAAGGGGCTCCTGTAGTAGCAGCACCAGCCCCAGCAGTGCAGGGGGGTGCTGTCAACACCACACCACAGCAGGCTATGTGCACGTGGTCCTGGACAGTCCCAGAAGGGGCCTAGTACCAGCGGACATTTGTCATCAGCAGGTGAGAGTAGCACGTTGAGGCCTGTACCTGGATGTGCCCATGGAACCCCTGGTAGGCACAATCCACGTGTCCATGGCCGGAGGCAGTGAACTGCACACCCTGACAGGTATGGTCTGTAGCTGTCCATAAACACCTGTGTAGGGTAGCCACATGGAGGAACTGTGTGCATGCATACCCACACACTATACAAACACAGCTAGAGCAACCCCATACATACACACACCACAGCACCATGCCCAGCTCACCGCAGTACACCCCTCACCCACACACATGGTATCAAATGTATGGCCCACCCTCAGCCTCTGGCAAACCAACATCACATCCTGTGCATATGATGATACCTGTGCCAGATCCCTGTCATCCATACCATCAGTGCAGGAACAGGCTAATATGGTTCTGATGCACATGGTGACTGTACTACTTTGTACCACAGTACTGCAGCGTAACATGTTGTAAGCTGTAAAGTGTAATGCATATATGGCAGGTAGTGTAGCCATTCAGCAATGATGCATTATAGCTGTTAGTAACACTGGTTGGTTGTGGTCTCTTTAATGTTATCCATTTGTGTTGTAGGTGTACATGTGTCAGCAAGAGGATGGTCTGCAGTCATATTCCACAACGGGGTATGGCACTGTGGTGACACTATGGCTGTGACATATCTGGAGTACAGTTGAACACATGTCACAGGTTACTAAAATGGTTATTGCCTGCGCCACATCGACAGGTGACCCGCTGAGGCATGTATACCCTGCAACCTGATGTAGACCCACCCACATACATATCATACTGTTACTTGGCAACACTTGGACTAGACCCCTACTTAGCTATTTAATGATACTGAAGTGTGTGACTTACATTGCACACACTGCATGACATTTAGGGTGACATGTGTCCCAGGCTACATGTTACATTCAGAACATCCCCAGACATGTACAGTATGCTGAAGGGGGATGTAATCGGTATATATGGACAATACGTAGTGTGACGTACCTTCATATACACATTAACAGACACATAACAGGCAGACCCTCATCTGCAATACCAGAGCCTATCGCTGCTAAGTTGACCATGTGTCCAATGTGTTACAGGTAGGCTGCACACAGCACATGCATAACTGGCCTGGAATGTGGTATCAGTTACCTGTATGGTTGATGGTGATAGTGGTAACCATAATGTGGTACATGGAACATATACTGGGTACACAGTGTAATGACAGTGTACACAGCACCCACATCCCCCAGTGGATATTGTACTCCCTGAAACCCATGATGACACTCTGCCATACCCATCATCACACATTGGCCGTGACTGCAATACAACCCATAGTATACACCAACAGTGGTACTACATGTGTGGCATGTGCATCTAATGCACATGCCACACATGTAGTAGGGTGTTGCATTGTCATGCCTCACCTATGAGCAGCAACAACACTATCTGTACTACTGTGTGGCAATGGGTATTGTAATAGGAGTATGTGGCCTCAAAATGCTGTACCCTACAGATATACAGACATACACAACTACACACACATGCCAGAACACAATGGGTATCCCATGCCTGTCAACCCATTTGTAAAAGACTGTTGTGCTGGTACTGCAAGGCTCATGTAGCCAGTATGGGAAGGAGCTTAACAGGGTACATGTATTGTCCCATACAGCAGCAGCCACAACTGACTATGGCAATGGGTGTTGTATTGGTTGTGAAGGCCCTTATGGAATTCCCAAGTACAGGTGTGCTAACAAACAGCACTGCTATACTCAGTCATGCAAATGTACACGTGTCAGTGCAAGGGTGCATAGCTGCAGGTAGTCATAGCTGTGTACCTAGCTATTGTCCAAGGAGAAATGGGTTGTGCAGAGGTTGTGTGTACAGTGGTATCCTGCCACCTGCCAGGTGAAAGCAGGCAATCTATTGACAGACACTACTGTGATGACCCTCAGGGTGAAAATGACATGCATCAGCCAATTCTCCAGGTACCTCCTGCACATGGCCACTGAGGTGATCAAGTTGGCATATATGCAACATGAATTACAACACATGGTTAGTGTCTGTCATGGATGCCTGTACCCAAGCATGTTCTGTTGACTGTGGTATTGTAGTGGAGGTACCTATTGCATGTGGTGCATACAGAGTGACATCTCTTATATGCACCAGTTCTTACACAGCTGGGCAGACATGTCAGTGTCAGTCACACTTAGGTTGCCTGTACATATCCCAGCAGGAAACCTGCCAGCTGCACATCTGTACAGGGACTGACAGTCATCAGCTTGCCAAATAGCTATGCAGTAGGATGAGTGTGTTGACAGATAAATGTTTGACAACAATATGTATGCCATAACTACATGTCAGAAGCCCTCACTAACATGTGCTGTACAGATGGTAGTCTACAGTTACATTCCACATGTCAGATCATTACCCAGTAAGGGGTATATACTGTGACACAGCTCAAACACCAGGGATACAACAGGGAGGCCTCAGTGTCCAGCTATGCCTGCAGGTGTGCCTCTTGTCAGTACTACATTTAGCACTCTTGTCTTGCCTGGGTAAGCACTGTCAACAGTAGTACTGCCATGATACACTACATCCCATTGTGACAACACGTGCCCTGGGCTAATACCCAAGTATGTAACACATCCACATGGATAACAGTACTGTACAGGCCTCATATACATCTGTGTCCCACAAATGGCACTCACACCCCTTGTCACTGTAATGACAGCACATAGGTGCATGTATTGTACGTGGCATTACACACACCTATTACAGATGTCATTACCCTGCTATATTATCAGACTGGGTGGTGTGACCTGGTTACCAGGGCTAAGCCATGCTTATCAAGTATCAACATTGCTGCAATATAACATCTGAGCTGATTTGCGCCCTGGTAAGTGAAGCCTACACTCTGTAAGAGCCCATACTTTTACCCACAGCTTAGCACCACTTAGCTTTGTGCAAACCCATGCAATCATGCTTAAAGCTGGTCAAAACTGCCTTAACCACTCTATATCTGACAGCCCTTGTTCTGTCCAGCAACAAAATGAACAGCTCTTGCAGGCCTTGAACCCAGGGCCCTGTACACTAAAGTCACAACACTTAATCACTACGCTATGACCACTGTGAAGGCAGCTATTGTTTTACCAATATAGCTGTCAATAAACATATTGAGGAGTATTAACAATTGCCTTTACTTCCTAAATTTTGTAGTCCTTGTTATTAATATGACTGTTGCATTACATATCCTGTTTTATCATAATGTACACATAGCAGATACATACGCTGAGATACATCTGGGAGGGTATACACAACTGTGAGGTTTGCACATGACAGGAATATGGTTATATACATATAATATGTCTATATATGTCTACATGCACATACACATGTATACTTATACATATGTCTGTATACACATCTGTATAGTGCAACATATATATGGCCATGTGTACATCTCTTCGTATGTATATATAGATATATGTATATATAGATATATGTATATATAGCTATATATGTATGCACATCCTACGTGTACAGATATGCCTAGTTATGTTGGTATATATTTAGATATCTATAATTTTATGTGCATACATATCTATTCTGATATACCTACTACTGTCAATATATATGTAGATATCCATACACATATGTATCTTTATCTGTATATGTGTAGACATATATTACTTTGTATATGTACATGTCTAAATGTTTATATGTATATCTATGTACATATACATACATGTATTTCGATATGTATACATGTATATATCTATATAGATATCTGGGTAATTATATATACATGTATGTTCACCATATGACCTGAACATGGAGTGGAGCCCTACCTCAGGCCCTATAGTCCCAACTTCATAGTGCAAGGGGATGTCAGGTATGTATTGCAGGTATATTTGTAGACTATTGCTACTGTAATAGGATTGTCTTCACAGACATGGTGTGTGTGGGAGGTCACATCTGCTTTTAACATGTGCGCCATTGGCTACTGACAGACATCCTAAGGACATCATAGTACATTACCACTGCTAGTACAGTAATGCCAATATGGCCAATATATGTGGACAGTCTGACACACTCTGGACAATCCAGAGGTATACACAGAATCCCTTTGTGCAAGACATGTGGACCAAACCTGACAATGTGGATGTTAACAGCCATGTATATGAGTATAACACGTAACTACTGGTATACATTTTCCCCCATAGGTTATGCATTCACACACCCCTGTCTGTCCTGACACATAATAACCACTGGTACAGAGGTGCCATGGCCACATACTACCCACTAGTTATTGACATACATCTCTACAGCATCCCACTGTTTTGTCTGACATACATGACTGTTATGGTGGCCCAGCAGCAGTACATCTGGCAAGTATCTGGACATGACATCTCACTGGTAAGTACAGTAAGCTGCTAGGCATGTAACAAAGCACTGTGCAGGCTACAGGCAGACTGGCTCAACACTGGCCTTCATTTCCTATGGGGGAATACACATGTACCTGCATATATAGCAGGCTCTACAGGCATGTCATAGCACAGAGTAACAGATACCTGTGTGAAAGTGCATAACTACAACCAATGTGAACACAGCCATAGCCACATATGGTAAGCTATCGTAATATTACAGTATATGGACTATCTGTTCAACAACATCCTCATATGTGCCACTCACATACTAACCTTACATATACTGGGCCACTACACAGTGTGTTCCAATGCCTGTCTGTAGTATGGGACATGTGTGTTTGGCCCTACAAACATGTAAGTCAAAAGGGTAACATACAGTGGAGCAGCATGTAACATCAGATAGAACAGGACCAAGAACAATGACATCTACTACAGTCTGTATACAGGCCAAGGTACATATTAACAATATACACACTGTCGACAATCACCATAAGTACACATACCTCACTACTGTACATACAACCAAAGAATGTCCAGGTTATGTCATCAAATATAACTCCTACTATACATAACATGTGTAGCAGTCTGAAATCTCACTGGCTTGTTAGCAGATATGATGTCACTAAATATGGTATACAGCACATATGCACGTCTTACTGAATGATATATGTACAAAGGTTGACAGAGTTGTGGCTGGAGGCACAAATACAGGGCCAATATTGACATGTTGCTGTGATAACCTCATACATTTACTGTTGTAACAGAGTTTGTTGCAACATATGTCCTATGAGGGATATGAAGTCAGTAACTCTCACTGCTGTCACCATCTACAGATTGCAATCCTTGCACTACCTTCTGCAGTTCACAGATAGGTGCTCTGTGGGTAACACATGAAACAAACTGCCCAGTCTGCAGATGACCCTACAGATGGAGGTTTCCTCATAAACATAGCACTGACATGACCGGTATTAAAACATGTAGGACAGCCATATCCACACACACCTTGTTAAACCACCATTACTCCAAATGCAGTATAGCAGCACTTACAGTCTGTAGTCAGGTCGGGCACATCCCCCACCTGTGTGTTGGCCTGTTTCCACAGTGTATGTTGTTAGAGGTAAATCCCCAATCCATCTGTGATGCTGTTTGCCAAACAACAGATCGAGTTTTTGCTCACAGTGAATGAAAAGGCCCAGCACCAACATGATGTTCCTAGATATTGGAGTGTGTTTCCATGCAAATGGCTATGGGAATGTTACCACAGCTGTTCCACGTGCAATCAGCTAGAGGAGGGCTGCAATCCATGCAGAGGCCATCAGCTGATCATGAGCATCACTTAAAATACGCATGCTGCTGCCTAAGCAAAGCTGGTGTAAGTCTCCACATCCACCAGAGAGGGAGTGAGAGAGTCAGACAGAGGCAAAGATAAGACAGGGAGGGGTGGGAGAGTAAATCTTTAGCATGTTTGTGTCACACACCAACCAGTATAGGGTATCAAACCCCTGATGACTATGTAGTATTATCACATATCTATGCAGTTATTGGATGCGCCACATAGGTTACATGTTGAGGAGTCCTCCAAACATATATGTGATGGTGAGTGACATCTGCAACAGTGATATAATAGCTATATGATAGGTGTAATACACATGCCTGTCCACATGAAAAGGTGTCAGCATCAACACAGCCACACTCTCACAGGAATGCACACACATTGACACACTTGGCAGGACCAGGAATACAACTCATCACTAGTGAGATTGCCACAACTCAGTACTGTGCAGGTATCACATGCACCACAGGGGTCATACGAAGGTTATATGGGCAAATGCTATGTGGAGGCATCTGACATCAGACAGCATGCTTCAGTATGCCAATGGGGGTTGTAGTGAGTGTAAATGTGGTCATAGGCATCATACAACACACACACACACACACACACACACACACACACACACACACACACACACACACACACACACACACACTCACAGTGCCAGTACTAACATGCATGGGTGCATTGCTTCATAGGTGTGCAGCGGTCGACTGTGCCAGATGGTTATACAAGGCTAGGTGATGGGTATACCTTGACATCAGACCACATGACAATGGTCTGCAGTGTGGCTCAGGGGTGTAGTGTCTGGATTTGCCCACACAGGTGGGTATTGTATTCACCATCCAGTCACCTGGGTAACTATTGCATGTGGCCAATGCTGTGCATTGCTTGCTATGTATGTGTTCCTTAGTCCATGACATAGACATGTCTGGGATGTGCCACATGCATGTACAGTAACATGTTGAACTGTACCTGGGGTGTCTGGCCCATGTTGTGTACACAGATTGCTATCATCAGATGTGCCAGTCCTGGCTTCATGTGGCGGGAACTGTTAATGGGCATCAGGTTGACCCTGCAGCTACAGTGATAGCATGATACAGGTATTCCCTGGTGTCAGTGGCATCTGTCCATACAGGGCTTGTGTTTCAGACATGTTATGTCCTTTGTGGGTCATATTTGATTTCACCACAGGTGCTGCAGGTGTCCAGTGTGGAACATAGGGAAGGTGTACTGTCGGCATGTATGTGCCTAATGGACTGATGGACAGGGTGCCATGCCCTCAGTATCCATAGTGTGATTGCAGTGGGCTACAATTAGTGGGAAATATGCAAGGTACTACCAACATAGCAGCTGTTACCTAGGCAAGTGTGTGTGTGCATGAGACATTGGTTGAGAGTGTTCTCTGGGTAATTCAAGGGTTGCTAACTTTGTTCACCTGGCCTTGATGTCACATGTAGGGGTATGGATTTGCACCCCAGCCTCTTGGCTATTTCACATCTGTTATCTCTATATGGTGGACATTGTGATATATACTAGGGCCACCATATAAGAAATTTGCAAAACCCGCTCCACATTGAGTCCAGTTGTTACACACTCACAACCACCTCTACACAGGATATGAATGACAAGCAGAGACACACACACACCTGTCATGTCTGGGATTAGAACTCCTATCTTACTATTCTATTACATGGCAGCACTATGCAGTAATCATACGTGCCATGGAGATTACTGGAGTACTCTTTTCCCAAAGGTGTATTTCACAGTGAATGATATCAGCAGGCTTGCCAGAGTGGGGCATTTGAATTGTAGTGAATGTGACTAGTCTAAAATGCATTGCTCCCTACACAGACATAGAAGCACACACAAAAGCATCCACAACTGCCATGTGTGGGAATAGAACCCCTACTAGAGCTCTATATCACACTATAGCATGCATCTGTTATAAGACATGCCACAGGGATTACTGGAGCACTTCTTCCCCAAAGGTGTATTTCACAGTGAATGACATCAGCAAGATTGCCAAAGTAGGGCATTTGAATTGTAGTGAGTGTGACTTGCCAAGAATGCATTGCTCCCTACACAGACATAAAAACACACACAAAAACATTCAAAACTGCCATGTGTGGGAACAGAAACCCTCCCAGAGTTCTATATCACACTACAGCATGAATCTGTTATAGGACACACAACGGGGATTATTGGAGTACTCTTTCCCCATAGATGTATTTCACAGTGAATGACATCAGCAGGATTGCCAAAGTAGGGCATTTGAATTGTAGTGAGTGTGACTAGTCTAGCATGCATTGCTCCCTACAAAGACATAGAAACACACACAAAAACATCCACAACTGCAATGTGTGGGAATAGAACCCCTAGCAGAGTTCTATATCACACTACAGCATGAAGCTGTTATAGGATGCGCCAAGGAGATTACTAGAATACTCCTTCCCCAAAGGTGTATTTCGCAGTGAATGACTTCAGCAGGATTGCCAAAGTAGGGCATTTGAATTGTAGTGAGTGTGACTAGCTTAAAATGCATTGCTCCCTACACAGACATAGAAACACACTCAAAATATACACAACTGCCATGTGTGGAAATAAAACCCCTACTAGAGTTCTATATCACACTACAGCATTAAGCTGTTATAGGACACACCACAGGGATTACTGGAGTACTCCTTCCCCAAAGGTGTATTTCACAGTGAATGACATCAGCAGGATTGCCAAAGTAGGACATTTGATTTGTGAGCACAAGTAGCCTAAAAAGCATTGCTCTCTACACAGAAGATGACACACACACAGTTGACATGTCTGGAATTAGAACTCCTATCTAACTAGTATATCACACTACAGCAGTATGCAGTTATGGGACACGCCACAGAGATTACTGCGCTACAGTTTTCTGAAAGGTGTATTTCACAGAGAATGACATCAGCAGCCTTGGCAAAGCAGGGCATTTGAATTGTAGTGGGTGTGACTAGCCTAAAAGGAATTGCTCACTATACAGTGAGAGACACACACACACAGTTGCCATGTCTGGGACTAGAACTCCTACCTAATTAGTTCATCCCATTATGGCAATATGCAGTTATAGGATCCGCCACAGAGATTACTGGGCTGCAATTTTCCGAAAGGTGTATTTCACAGTGAATAACATCAGCAGCCTTGCCAAAGTAGGGCATTTGAATTGTAGTGAGTGTGACTAGCCTAAAAAGCATTGCTCTCTACAGACACACACACACACACACACACACACACACACACACACACACACACACAGTTGTCATCTGTGGGATTAGAACTCCTACCTAACTAGTTTATTACACTACAGCAGTACACAGTTATAGGACATGCCACGAAGATTATTGGGCTCCAGCATTCTGAAAGGTGTATTTCACAGTGAATGACATCAGCAGCCTTCCCAAAGTAGGGCATTTGAATTGCACTGAGTATGACTAGTCTAAAACACATTGCTCACTACATAGACAGTTGCCAGGTCTGGGATTAGAGCTCCTACCTAAGGTAGCTTATTACACTACAGCAGTACACAGCTATAGGACATGCCACAGAGATTACTGGTCTACAATCTTCCTAGAGGTGTATTTCAAAGTGGATGACCTCAGCAGGCTTGTCATAGTAGGGGCTTTGGGGAGGGCAGTGTGTGTGCATGGGCCATAACCCATTCATCTAGAGGTTGACACACCACATGCGGGCACACACAAGGTTATATTCCACAGGTACATGTATACAGCTGCTAGATGACTACTTCCTTGTACAGTCATGTTGCACAGCTATCACTTGCACCACATAGTTTGTAATGCTGACGGATACCGGTGGTAATGTCTACAGTGAGTGACATTTAGACCTTATGTGGTTGTAGCCATTTGGCTGTGTGTTGGGTGGGACAGTCCTCATAACAGATGGCTCTTTGTCACAATCACTCTCTTCCACACATCTATGTATATCTACTTTTGGCTTATTATAGAGTGTTGTCCTTGGATATATGTCTGTATTCCTAGTCACTGTGTGTGCAAAGCATGACTGGTGTATACTGAGGAGTGTCTGCAATAACATCAGCAACTGCCAGATATGTATGGTCCACTGTTGTTTGCAGACATGGGCTTCATTTGTTCAAGTGTGTGAGCATGCCCAGTATGACCGTTCAGTATGTTGTTGTCTGACATTGCCTTCATTTCTCTAAGTGTGTGAGCATGCCCAGTATGCCCTTCTGTATTGCAGGTGTGGATCGATTCCAGGTAGTTTGTACTCCAGTGCAGACCTTTGTGTTGTACACCTACAGGTAGCAAACTGTTTCTGCAGGCTATCCATCGATCATCTGGCAATATGGGGACAAAGTGTGCAGAGGATAGTGTGTAATGTAGGTGATTGTGTCTGTGCTGCTTCAGCTACATGGTACTGCTATTAGCAGAGATATTCAGACATGTGTACTGTTTTGTGTGATGTTTTCTGTCCTCATGTACTGTCAGGTGGGCATTCCTGCTCACAGTGATGTCTTGGGGGACAAGGGTGACTGCAGCTGTGTGCAGTATTGTGGGAAGAAGCCTACATATTCATGGTAAGTTATGCCATTCTGGAAGGGGAGCTGCAGACTCTTGCTGCTGGGTCTGTGTATCTGGTTCAGCACCTTGGTACAGTGCTGGCAGAGGATCCCATACTTGTACATCCAACAACATGACAGTATGGCCTTATATTACTGTGACAATACCTCACAGCTGTACAGATTTGCAAAGGTTACCCAGATGCAGGGACCATGAGTCAGGACATTACCCCTATTGTGGTATACGGGCAGGTATGTAGCCACCCATTTATGTGTTTGCAGCCAGGGATAGTGTGTGCACATAGCTTTGTGTCAGACCTTGCACATTCCATGCTGCCCATGCTCCCACCCCCCTTCTGTTATTCTATCCTCTTCCATACATTATGCATACATTCTCTGGTACTTTCTCTAAGGTTATCACCCCATCACAGCTGTGTGTTGGTCCACAGTTCATGCAGTGGGACATGGTGGACATGTTACTGTGGTTTGTCCACATGGCCTTGCATATGGCTTATGTGGAGTGTTTTTTGTTATTTGGGTGTCCATGACACAACATGCATTGGCAGCAGGCCCTTGGCAGAGGCCTGTGAGCCATTAGATGTTGATGTGGGCCAGATGTGGCAGGCCATTGCATTCTGTCAGTCCTACAGTCTCAGACAGCCATACAGTATATTCCCCTGGGGTGACAGGGTAGATGTGCTAGGTGTTCATGTCTATACCTTCTATCAGTCTTGATCAGATTGTGTGGATGGTGGCAGGGTGCTACTTACAGCTAGTGACACACCTACATGGGACACCTGCATTGCATGCTGCATTTTTTCACTATTGCCGTATACAGGCGGGGTCATATTGTACCCATTCCCCACAGCAGGGATATGACCAGAGAGGTACCTGTGGGTGGTGTTTGCATGAACAGGGAGCAAGTGTGCTATGGACACTACTTGCATCTGACACACAGATATGCATTGGGCTTTCCAGTTATGCTGGCATGTGCAGGTACATCAGCTGTTTCCCAATACATCAGTCCTACCTCCTTTGTAATCTGCAAGTGTTCAGGCAGGCAACACCAGTATCCCCTACTACAGGACCAGAAAATGTGATGCATACCTGTACATACAATTCCAAGGGTGTCTCCATTTCACAGTGACACAATATATACTGTACATCTGGGGTACTTCCCCCTGTGTACTGCTTGTATATCTAGTCCAACAGCCATGCCATGTCAGTCTTTCAGATGGTGACACATATTGCCACCATACATTTACAATGGCTTACTGCTAGCATGTGTTATACTGGTGGGTATTGTCTTTGACACTGTAGTTGTGAGGACTTGTCCCTGTCATCTGCAGTAGTGGGCAATGGTCACCAGGACTTACCTCAACATGCATACATACTGACCACTCTCACACAATATGAAACACATACCAACCTAACACACACGTACCTGCATATTGTGCAGATGCTACAACCTATCTTGCTACCTTGGCCACCTCTGTGCATCTGTGCTCCACTGGTATTATACCTACACATATATGTTACTACATTTCTACGAGTGGTGGCTGGTGACTTCAAATTAAAGAGGGGGCTGCAGGAGACAACTGAATGGGTGAGGCCAATGGGGAGGGTTGTGGCCAACTAGAAAGGGGTGGAGCTATGCTCAAAACCACAAGTGGAACTTTAATTAAATACGCTGCCCTGGATGCCAAACTGTTATTACGAGAGTCCAATGAAGACAAAATGAAGTGTAGAAGAAAAAAGTATTTCCCTACATTTATTAACAATAATTCATTAGTAAATTATTCATGAATGTTTATTATATGTATTTCAATTCAAATTATTTATATAAACAAATGATGTGGAATGATCAAGTTTAGCACAAGACACTTTCAGAGAGTAGGCATTAATATTTATGAGATGTAAAGGGAGATTTGTTAGTTTAAACTGAAGGAGATGTATTTCATTGGATTAACAATTAAACAGGTGACTTAGAGATTATTTAAATGGCTTTTTGAGTCAAAAATGGTTGTCTGATGAAGTCCTGTATGTAGGATGAAAACGCATGTATTTATTTTTTCTTGGTGAATAAAAGCGTTAATTTCACTGGCGCTCTGTGATTTTGGTGTTGACACTATAGAGGAGAAGACCGTGGTCCAAGGCGTTCTTTTTGTTTGTTATATGGACCACACATGATAGATTGGCATTCTGTTTAGTTTACGGGTAAAGCCTGCAAATTTGACTGCAAGTCTCCAACAAATGTAATGAGCTTCTGAAAATACTGTAATCCCGTCTTATCACAAATACTGTCATATGCATTTCAATACCCAAGGCTTATATGTTATCTAGATATGTAAATATTCTCTGCATGGCAACAACAAAAAGGCTTTCAATGTTGATAATTCTTTAACAGTACTGGAAAGCAAAGAAAGAATGCCACAACCTTATTTAATGCATTTTTGTCCAATTTAATACCATGAACTTCATCAGAAATAGCTTTTTCCTTTATTGTTTGGAAGAACACATTAAGTGTTTTATGTATTCTATTGGTCTATTTGATCACATGAGGTATATTATTTCTTATTTAAATCTTGAAACAAGTATGGATGTTATTTCTGATGAAATTCATGGTATTAAATTGGACGAAAACGCGTTAAATAAGGTTGTGGCATTCTTTCTTCGTTTTCCAGTACTGGCAGTTTTTTTACTTGGTTTGTTGTGGTGTTTGTGATTTTACTAATTGTTCGGTCAGTAATGGCAGAAGAAGAATCGAGTCAGGAGACTCTGCTGAACCTTAGCATCCATCCTGTTCCTGAGTCGGGTAGAAGTTTTAATGAACTTATTACTTCAACCATCTCCGAGGCTGTTAGTGAGGCTCTATCCCGGCAGATAGGTAACAGAAACATTACAGGTAGCCTGATCCTCAATTCAGGAAGTAAGCGAGATGAAGTCAGAGTTAATCTGGGCATTCTTTCCATTCAAGCAGGTTCGGCTGTGTCTGCAAGTGAGAATGGTAACACATTATCCTCTGGTAACCATTCACGGGGATTTAATGGCATGAGTGTTACGGACAAAGTTATTGAAAACATTTTCAAAGAAATGATGAATCCGTTTCACGTCCCAAAACAGAAAAGAATGCAGCAAAGTAAGTGACTGTGTAATTCCGTCCAGTCCGGACGAATTTTCTACATGTAAAAAAGACATTTTTTTGCTTGAAAAATTGTGCACAAAGATAGTTTCTTTGCAATTAGAAGTATTTTACTTAGAAGAAAACGTCAGTTTAAAATGTGTGCCCTTTGGTCCAAGGACTTTTAAATTTCTGAACTGTGTGGTTCAAGGTGATGGCTTGTACACACAGTTGGTGGAATTGTTCAGTAACACTGGACTGACATTTATGAAAATGCTTATACAACATTATAAGAGTGAACTGGTGTCTTTAAGAGAACAAACAGAGAGCCTAGACAGTAAAATCAGAGCATCACAGGCTTTCACCTCTTTAGCGTCTCTGTATTTTGGTATTAATGCGAAATTAGAGAGGCATAGAGCTTCAGTTATTTTAAGAAAGCAAAAAAAGTTAAAGAGAGACCTTGCGGCCTATGGCTCAAAAACAGCTTATCCGCTAAAGAGTAACAGGGGCACCAAAGGTGGTACAATTCAAATTGTCACTAATGGTATACTAAATGACGTTAGTCCAATCAATAAAGAGAGTGGTTCTAAAGTTTGCCCGTAAATGCAAATGACAATGGAAATGGTGGATGTTTTCCACTAGATGACACTCAAGCTACTACATCTTATGCACAGGCAGTTTCTGTGGCAAACAAGTATGTTCCTTTTTTGTTGGACAAAACAGGCAACAAAAAAAAACTCTGAGATGGTCTGAGAAGGTCCAAACGAGAAGCAAGGGGAAGGGCAAGGGCCGCAAAAAGAACTAGAATACACTATTAATGTTTGTAATTTAACTGATGATGTTTTGTCAAGTGATATGATTTCTGTTCTTAAGAAAGGTTTTTCTTTTATTCCATCAAATCATGTTAATGTCTCTAGGTTGATAGTAGACTTCAAATTGTACTTAAGGAAACTTAACTTGAAGTGCATTTTTGAAGGTATTGCTAAACTTGAACCTAAGGATTTTGAATGTAACAAAAGAAGTAAATACAATCCGTTATTAAATCCCACCTTGATGGTTTTTGGGAAGCTGTGTGAACAGGAGTTCAGAAAGATTAGACATCACGATGAAGGTACACTCAATTTAATTCCTTCTGAAATGTCTGCTTTAAATGATTTAGCTAACACCAAAAATTGGTGTATTATGAAAGCAGACAAAGGTGGTACTATTGTCATTATGAAGTCTGCTGATTACAGTTTGGCAATGAACTCTTGGCTTAGTGACCAAAATTGTTATAGAATAGTCACCAAAGAAGACATCACTAAAAGTTTTTTGAGACTGGACACTTGTTTATTTGATTTATTTAGTCAAGGGAGTATAGATTATTCTGCTTACAGTTTTTTAACAGTTGAATTTCCCAAACTGGCCACACTATTTGGTATTCCTAAGTTACATAAAAATAGGATGAATCCTCCTTTTAGACCAATAGTGTCAGCCATTTTTTCTAAGACAGAATCCATCTCTGTTTGGCTGGATAAACTTTTGAATCCGATAGTGCAGAAAACAAAATTTTATTTGAGGGATTCATGGCACTTGTTGGAATGTTTGGGTCAATTACACAATTTTGACACATCAGTTAAATTTGCATCATTAGATGTGGTATCTTTATACACAAGTATATCCAAACAATAGGTGTGGAATATTTGAGAGAATACTTAAGCCAGCACATTAATTTTGAGAATGATATGGTGAACACAGTGTGCATTCTGATGGAGCTAGTATTGGAAAATAATTTTTTCATTTTTGAAAATACTTATTTTAAACACATTTCAGGCATTGCTATGGGCTCCAGAGTAGCCCCTGTTTTGCTAATCTGGTAATGGCAATGTGGGAGAATACATTTCTTCTTTCGCACCCCCTATCAAAAAACATTAAATTTTATAAACATTACATAGATGATTTGTTTTTTCTATGGAATGGGGATGTTGATTCTTTCTACACTTTTGTACAAGATTTAAACAATTCTACCAATTTTTTGCAATTTACAGTGGGCAATATTGGTGACAATATAGACTTTTTGGATTTACATTTAACTATCAGCAATGAGGGTATGCAGTTAGAAAGTTGCATTTTCAGAAAGTCTACTTTTGCCAACCAATATTTACATCATGACAGTTTACATCCAGTTTTTATGAAACGTGGTGTTGTCAAGGGACAATTTATTTGATTAAGTCGTTTAACTAGTAGGAAAGACATTTTTCATGATGAAACAGTCAAGTTGACTGGATTTTTCATAGCAAGAGGTTACAACAAAATTTGGTTGGACAGTATATTAAAAGAAGTTATTGATCTTAGATCTAGTAAGGCTTGTCCCATTTTAAAACAAACTATTTGTCCAGTTGTAGATACTCCATTAATTACAACAGTATATAGTGGTTACAGCTTAGCTTTCCCTATTCCCATCACAAATGAGATGGTTTTTATTAGAAACATCATTTGGAACAACTGGAAAGTATTGCTAGGCAACACTGATTTGTGTAAAATTGTTGGCAGTTCTCCCCTTTTCACGTATAAAAAGACAGTTAACATTAAGACCATTCTTGAGAGGAGTATTCAGGATTGTACCAATGTTCAGACCAGTTTCAATTTTGGCACGTTCCCTTGTGGAACATGTAAACAATGTAGGTACATTTCAGGTACCAGTACAGTGTTATTTAAGCACATCACCAAGACGATTCATTGCAAGGGACGCTACACTTGTAAGACCAAAAATGTGGTTTATGTTGCTATGTGTGTTTTTGTGAACATTTTTATATAGGGAAAACAACAAGAGCACTTAATATACGTATATACGAACACACTCTAGCTATACGTAAAAAAGATATGTCAAACGCTTTAGTGAAACACGCCCCCATTTGTTCTAGTTATAAAAAGTTTTCTTTTTTTTGTTTTAAAGAAAGTAAATGATGATATGTTTACTGGAAATTTCAAAGTACTCTTAGAATGTAAAGAGACATTATGGCAAATTTCGTTAAACGCTGACCAGCTTCCTGGATTGAATGACATGATTAATATAAAGTGCTTTTTACAAGCACAAAGATTATAATAGCATGTACATTTTTATATATAATATCGACTGTTTATATGTTTAAACAGTGAATTTTTATAGTATAATATTTTCAGTATAATATTTTAAGAATAATGTGTGGTTTTTCCTTTATTGTTTAGAAGAACACATTAAGTGTTTTATGTATTCTATTGGTCTATTTGATGACATGAGGTATATTATTTCTTATTTAAATCTTGAAACAAGTATGGATGTTATTTCTGATGAAGTTCATGGTATTAAATTGGATGAAAATGCGTTAAATAAGGTTGTGTCATTCTTTCTTCGCTTTCCCGTACTGGCAGTTTTTTTACTTGGTTTGTTGTGGTGTTTGTGATTTTACTAATTCTTTAACAGTATGCTTATTAAAGCTTCCTTGCATTTTACAATCTCCAACAAGCTTACCTGATGGTCATTAAAGCATTATTACTTAAACATAGAGCAACAGGGCACTGCAACAGCATGAATTTTCTGACTAATAAGAATAAATCAACAGTATAAAAATATGACAGAAAACCAGAACATTCTGCAAAATCAAGGACGGATGAAAAGCCACTGTCGTACTTGTGTCTCCCTTGGATGGGGGAATACTCTGCACACTTACACTGAATAACTGCTCTTTGCCTTGCTTGGACACATCCAGAGTCACTACATGGGGGAGTGGGGTGTAACAAGTATGTTGTAATTTAAAATGTATCTGGCTGACTGTGATGGCTCTGATACTCAACTTCTTTGCAAAAAATCTGGACAAAGCCATACATAGAAGTGGGACACAGGCCCAAAAATAAGGACAATTTTTAAATATTGCTCTTATAAACTTAGAAAGATAATAGAATAGTAGTAGGTCTTGCATTAGTATGAATTTTCTGTAGGGTATGAAATCTGAAACTCAAATGTCTGCCATTATTTTCTAACTTCAATCTTTAATGATTTGCCACTAATTTGCCAGAAAACTACAATTTTATGAAAAACGGACAAAAAATGTGATGCAAAAATATAAAATTGCCACACAATACAGCTGGGAACCTGTTAAAGAAGGGACACCTTTTTAAAATGAGTACTGTTAACTTGAGCAACTGACAAAATAAGAGAATCCACATGCATTTCTGAAATAAAAGTAATCTATAACTCTGATCATTACAGTTATTTATAATTGTAAACCCTCCACATTTTCTTCCAAAATTGCCATTTTGTGGAGGGATTGTTAGGGGAGAGCAACATTTTGAGCCAAAATTGGGGACAGTTGAGAGATGTGGATATTCCTAATTCTATAAAGTTATTTATTTGCACGTACCTCTCAACTTCTTAATGTAGGAAGTTTGGACAAGGCCAAATATATTGGGGGAACATACAAACAGAACTAAAAATTGCTCTTGTATAAACTTAAGACAGTTGATAGAATAACAGGTCTTGGTGACTTCATTCTTAAATGATTTGCCAAAAAATCACAAATTTTATGAGGAACAAACCAAAAATAATAATCAAAAATGTATTCATTCTGCAAAAATCTGGACAGTTGAGAGGTATAGTTCAGCCGGGACTGACTGAGTTTGCTGCCCTTTGCCTCTCACAAAATCATGGTCAAATCGAGCCATCCCCCTGCAGCCATTCCAATGTCCCATTCCTTGGTTATTTCGCCCCATTTACTATAAACACTGTAATGTGCATACTGCTTCACTTCTGCAATGATTTGGATTTGAAAGTTTTATTTTGTATTTTACAGCACAGACACTAATAGATATCTGCTAAACAAAGCAATGCAGTCTCACAATGAAAATAGACTTAGTATTTAAACTTTTCTGCCCTTGAAACTCACATTCATTGAAGCAGCAAACCCACACCACATCCAAAGAAAATGCATCTGGCCAGTGGTGGATAAGGATTACCTTTGGGCTGTTTTCAAATCATAGGCCCCTTGCACACAAAACAAGAAACATACATGTGTTCTTTGATATACATTCCTGACTTTATTAAATTATATTCCTTGTATAATACAGCACGCTTGTTAGAGGCTTGTGCACTGCTACTGCCCAGCGCCTGCTAAATGTAAATAAACCGGTTCCACAACAAGCTGCACACTTTCTACAAAATGCATTCCTTCACTGACTGTGCTTGCTATACCTCTAAAGTAAAAAGCACTACAGATAATGTGGGTAATGCAAGTATGATCCATCCATTCCAATCACGAATTGACAAGGCCACCTGCAGAACTAACTTTATTACAGCATTCTCAGTCTCAACATGCTTCTATCTAAAACATTTTTTTTGTTTGGTTTGGGGGAAAGAGGGTTCGCTCTTCTCAGTCTGCCTTGTTCCACAGCAGGAGTGAAATACTCTGGCTGAGTGAGATCAACTTAGGCACACTGCCGACTTTTTTTCTGAGTTAACACTTAACAGGAACACTATATGTGTTCTTCTGCCCCGTTTTAAACATCTTTCCCTTAGTGTAATATTCAGCCATTTCACATAGTAATACACAAACACATTAAATAAAAAGATAAATGACCAAGTCTACATTACAGTCTCTTACTGTCCAATGATCAAACTATAATGCAATGATGACACTGACTAGGCAAGCAAGGTAAATGGTTACCCACACACTCACCAACAGCACAAAAGCAGCCAAAAAAACTGGGCCTGGAAACTCTAGCCAGTCACACTCTGGATTTCATAATAATGTCCTTGCCCGACCCGGATCATAGTAATCTAGCTGCTGAAATAGGCTACAGGCATTAGGGAAGAAAATAAGGGGTCAGGTCTGGTATTCTACTCTGTCTGAACACTGTGACTGCCTGCAGATTTTGGATTTCAAAATCACGGATATAGCGGCAGACCTGGTTAACTGTTCTGATTTCCTTTCACAACAAATTATTTCACACAACACAACAGCTAGGAGGAAGCAGCACTGAATACAAGTAACTAGCAGGGGAGGGCTTCTTTCTGTATGATTCAGACACAAATATGGGCCAGCATCTGTCAATATTCTCATTTCAACCAGCCAACAGCAACCACAAAATAGTGTACACTGCAGACAGTAAATAGCACTACCACTTTGTATAGTCTAAAAAACATACCTGTTGTTGGTCCATTCTACACACACACACACACACACACACACACACACACACACACACACACACACACACACACACACACACACACACACACACACACACACACACCTTCGTTTTAGTTCTATACCCAAAAGAGTCCATCTGGCAGCTTCCCAGGGAAGGTTTCCTTGTAAGAAAGACAGTCCATCTGCAGCAGAAGTGGGATCCAATGGTCCTGCGCAGCTAAATGTCTTCCCAGGGAAGGTTTCCCCATGAGAGCAGGCTCCAGCCTGTGGACATTGCAGTCCGTACATCTTCCATTCTGCGCGGTTGTCACTGCATAGATTTCTGGGCTGCAGGGCAGAGATGGCCTTTCCTCCTATCCGGACTGCTGACAAAGCAGTCTGGAGTTCCCCAGTCAGTGCAATCGAGCATGTGCGGAGTTCTGGGACTCAAAAATATTTATTTTTGTTCCTTTTCTCACGTAATATTTTTATTTTTGTTTTTTGTCTTTCCACAGCTAGGGGGGGCTGCAGTCCTATAGCACAAGCTCCCCCTGATTTCTACATAGGGTTGTGGGGGTCATATCTGATTGTTGCGACATGTGTACATCAGATTGGGGGGGCACACCAGGCCATTACTACATTTCTAAGTAGGGTTGGGTGGAGCACACATGACTGTTTCTACATTTCTAAGTAGGGTTGGGTAGAGCACACCTGACTGTTTCTACATTCCTACACAGAATTGTGGGGGGGGGGCACACCTGACTGTTGCTACATTTCTACACAGGACTGGGGGCGGGGGCACAGCTGTCTGTTTCTACATTTCTACACAGTGGTTGGAAGGGGGAACACCTGACTGTTACTATATTTCTATGCTGGATTGGGAGAAGGGGCATACCTGACTGTTTCTACAGCTCTGCATAGAAGTGGAGGGGCACACCTGACTGTTACTACATTTCTACATAGGATTGTGGAGGAACACACCTGACTGTTTCTGCATTTCTATGCAGGATTGGGGGGGGGGGCGCACCTGACTATTTCTACATTTCCTCACAGGACTGGGGGGCACATCTGACTGTTTCTACATTTCTACACAGGATTGAGGGGGGTCACATCTGACTGTTACTACATTACTACACAGGATTGGGGGGCACACATGACTGTTACTACATTTCTACATAGGTTTGTGGGGGGACACTTGATTGTTTCTACATTTCTACACAGGATTGGGGGGCACAGCTGACTGTTTCTACATTTCTACACAGGATTGGGGGGCACACCTGACTGTTACTACATTTCTACACAGGATTGGGGTGGGCACACCTGACTGTTACTACATTTCTACACAGGATTGGGGTGGGCACACCTGACTGTTACTACATTTCTACACAGGATTGGGCTGCACACCTGACTGTTTCTACATTTCTGCTTAGGATTGGGGGGCACACCTGACAATGTATACATTTGCTATGACTGTACTGGTACGTTAGGTACTCCATTTCATTCTGTATTCTAACCTATCATACTGACTAGAGGCATAGCAGTGTACTACAGGTCTTAGCTTTGATTGACCTACATATTAGTTTCTGACTTCATACCCTTCAGAATTAACATTCCACTGCCTGACATGCTCTAGTTTGTCTGTGTAGGCTTGGGGGGGGGGGTGTGGGGGGGGGTAACCCATAGACATCATTCAGAGGCCATAGGACAGTCTTTGTTTGTGTTTTTCTTCACCTGTCCTGCTGGCTGAGACTGTTGTTGGGTAGGTGAACCTCCCTGACTGGCATGTGTGAGTCATATGGACACACATGTGGCCCAGCACATTTCCTGCAGTGGGTTTTGTCACCCTGTGTAGTACTGGCTACTATGGTGACACCAGTATTTATTACAGATCTCATGGTGCCACTATAGGTGTTTACTATGTGCTGGCATACCATTTAGCCACCTGATTCCCTTGCATGCTCACATCCATATCATAGATACAGGTAACAATACATTCTACTCCATTCGGCAATTGGTAGGTTAAGTGACTTACCTTGTGGGTGTCCTGGTATTGAGGGTGGTGCTGCAGGGCTGCCTATGTCGGATGCACACAGCACACTCCCTACACATGGTTGAGCACAGGTAGTGTCATGTTTGGCATCCTTTTTACTTTATGTATGAGTCAAAGAGAGGTGTAATTTCCTGGGTCCCTACTGTGTCAGTGTATGTGCTATACGTTGCCTCTTTGCCAAGGCCAGGGCATTCTGGGCACACCTCCTTCTGCCTACTGGGGCAGGTTCAGGTTGTTCTTTCTCTGAGTCACTCTGTGCCATCCTTGGCAATGGTGGGGGGTCTGCCCTGCCCCGTGCTTTTCCTGCTGCAGCTGTTTCCACAGGATCATATTGTGTAGCATGGCACATACAATAACAATTTGGGTACATGTTGCTGGTGAGTACTGCAAGGTTCCACTGGATGTGTCCAGGCACTGGAACCATAACTTGAGCATCCCAAACACACACTCTATTATTATTCTGGTCTGTGCGTGTGCCTCATTATAGAGTTCTTATTTGGGCATGTGCTCATTTCTGATGGATGTCATCAGCCATGGCTCCAGTGCATAACCAGCATCCCCCACTAGGTGACCGTAAATTGGCAAATATCTGGTACAGCTGCATCAGATGCCAGATGTGGGAATTGTGATAGATTCCAGGGCAGCCAGCACACACATTCATTATTATGCCCTGGGCATCGTACATGACCTGGCAGTTGATGGAGGGGAAGCCCTTGCAGTTGATGTAGACCCTACCCCACTCACCGGGTGGGGCTTTGATGCATATGTGCGTGCAGTCTATAGCACCCACTACCTCAGGGTATTCTGCTATTTGGTGGAACAGTTGCATATTGCTGGCCAACGCCTCATGGGTGTTGGGGAAACATACGTGCTCACCGGCATGTGCTGACATGGCATGCAGGAACTGGTGGAGTACCCTGGATGCTGAGGCCTGTGAGCTCCCCATCATATCCCAGCTGGCCTTTGGAATGTACCTGTAGCTAAGTATTCTTAGGCCTACACATACCTTGGTATCCACTGGGATGGGTATTCCTCTGTTAGTTTTGTGTGTCAGGCGTGGCTGGCACAGCTAAACAATTTTCTGTATGAGGTCCCTGTCCACCCTATAGTGCTCCACTATCTCCAGCTCATGTAGCCCCTGGTAGGTTACCCTGGGTCTGTACACTCTTCTCTGTCTCCTCACTGTGGGTTGGTCGACAGCATTCACATCCTCACCACTCTCAGCCTCTTCCACATGTTGTTGTATGATAGCTATTGCAGCCCCTATCATTTTGTTGTTTTGTTTGTTAAAACTTCCCCGCTTGTGTACACTGGTGGTATAGAGTAAGGGAAAAAACAGAGGGAAAGGTGTTTGCATACTTTATAATAGTGTTCTGGGCTGGACTGGTCTGCTGCCTGTGTAATTGGCTGATTCTGATACATTTCACCTGCCAGATATGCTAGTTCTCCTAGATTACCTTCCTACTGCTGTTTTCCCTTCCCATTGCCTTCCTGTTTAAGCCCTGGGGTGCGCCGCACAAACGCAATGCTCAAATGTGCACAGAGCTGCTATTTCCTGGTTTAATTTTTTTTTTCCTTTAAAACCCGGTGCGTGGTGCACACACCCACTTAGGCAATGTAAAGAGTGCTAGGCCACCTCAGACACACCCCATTGCTTTGCTGTGCTAAGCTAGGAGCAAACCCGAGCCACAGGGCTCCAATCCACTTACAGTATGCCAGACACACACCCCTATGATGTCAGATAACTCCTAGGCTTGCACCAAGCTATTCCTGCTCTTACACTATTGGAAGCTTACTACCATGCAAGGGAAATCTGGGATTCACTATCAACACACCTGATACACTTGTAATAGGTGACTCTATCGTCAGGCATATTGACGTCCCGCTCACCAGGCTGAACAAGGAGAAGGTCACGGTGAGCTGCCTGTCTGGCGCTAGGATCCGCCACATAACACAAGCACTCAGATCACTCCAAGGCAAGTACAAATATGACTCAGTCATTGTCCATGCTGGTGTGAATGACCTGAGACGTACCTCCCTGGACTACATGAAAAGAGACATAGAGGAGCTCTCTGAGCATGTAGCCCAGGCCGGTATGACCCTGACCTTGTGTAGCATCTTACCCTCACCAAGAATGATGCCACAATATGAAGACAAGATGATCAATTTCAACAATTGGCTTAAGTATTGGTGTCATTCAAAGGGGATCCAATGCCTGTCAGCCTGGGATGACATGCTCGACAAGCCACGATGCTTCGCTAGGGACGGCCTTGCACCTGTCACCCCTGGACTTTCGGATATTGGCAAAGGCTTTTGCTACCCCCATAGTGCCATTTTTAGGCAAGGCTCAAAAGACAAACCCACCTCCATAGGTATCACAAGGGATAAGAAACTAAGAGTAATGCTACTCAACACCAGAAGTCTAAACCTCAAGATGCATGTACTCGAAACTCTCCTTAGCATGGAGAACATCGATATCTGTGAAGTAACAGAAACCTGGTTCAAGGCTCCCGAGAGCACCCCAGCACTCCCAGGTTATACCTCATACCATGATTTTTGGCCCCAAAACTTGGACCGAACCACAAAAGGAGGGGGAGTATCAATATTCATCAAAGATACACACACCTCCAGGTTGGTGGCACAGCACGAAGCATCAGAGACTATCCATGTGCAACTAACAGTGGGTAAAACTGCCTTCCAGTTTATAGCCTGCTACAGACCACCCTCCCAAACCCAGGAACCCCACTCGGCCTTCCTGAGAACACTGGAAAATATGAAGGTCTCTCCAAACACCATTATATTGGGCGACATCAACTACCCAAACATAGACTGGGAGCATTACTCTAGCTCCAACACCCTAGCCCAAGGGTTTCTAGAATTTATAAACTCAAATGCTATGGAGCAACTTGCTACCACTCCCACAAGAGGGGAAAACATACTGGACCTGATCATCATCAACATGGGCACTCTATGCTCCAGACCAGAAGTGTATCCCTCACTGGTAAGATCAGACCATAAACTAATCTCACTGGATATTCACATCCCGACCCCACTCCCTGCCCAGAAAACCACAGTGAAAAACTTCTCTAAAGCAAATTTCACACTCCTCAAAACCGAGGTGGAATCCTTCAAAGCCCCCAGGCCTGTGGAAAATACGGCCCAGACCGCAGAATCCTTTATAAATGCATTCTATGAACACCCTCAGGAATACATGGATCATGCAATCCCAAATAAAACCAAGACCCAATCCTCCAAAGGCAGACGTCCTGTCTGGTGGACCCCAGCCATAAACAAACTATGCAATAGAAGGAAGAAGCTACTACATGATAGAGCAAAATCCCAAAAAGGGAAGGCATCTCTGATCAGTATTAGCAAAAAACTACGGGCACTCATAAAATCGTCTAAGGCCAGCTTCGAGAGAAAAATTGCACAGGACACTAAGGATAATCACAAGGCTTTCTTTAGTTATGTTAGGAACCTGGGTGGGAATTCCCAGATATGCTCAGAATTAGTCCAAAATGACAAAAAATACACTGAACCCACAGACATTGCCAACATCCTAGCTGACAGGTTCAGCGCAAACTTCTCCCCCCCTCCCCACCAAAAGGGCAAATATCTATCCCAGCAGAGTGCTGCCCCCTGACATCTCAGATGCTCAGGTAAGAGCCGCCCTCTCCAAAGCAAAAAACACAGCATCAATGGGACCAGACGGTGTCCCGGGCTGCGTCCTACATGAACTCCAAGAAGAGCTAAACCCAAACTACTGTTCAATCTCAGCCTTACTACAGGATATGTACCCAAAGAGTGGCGTACAGTAACAGTGGTCCCTCTCCACATAGGTGGTGCCTCAACGGATCCTGGAAACTATCTCCCCATAAGCCTGACTAGCTTGGTCTGCAAAGCTATGGAAAGGATCATCATGGACCTCATAAATAAAGATATTGGGGACCTACAGACACTAGATCCTACCCAGTTCGGCTTTGTTAAGGGCAGATCCTGCCTCTTAAACCTGGTTGATTTCTTTGAAACAGTCACCAAGGCCATTGACGAGGGGAAGGTGGTCCACTCAGCCTACCTGGACCTCGCAAAAGCCTTTGATACAATACCTTACTCGGGCATTATAGATAAGCTCACCAGCTTAAATATAAACCCCTATGTCACTAGATGGGTTGCAAACTGGCTCAAAGACAAAACCCACATGGTTAGAATTGCTGGAGCCATGTCAGACTCCAAACCAGTTACAAGTGGCATCCCACAAGGCTCAGTCCTGGGACCTCTCTTGTTTGGTATATATTTCTCGGAGGTACAGGCCAACACAGAAGGACTGTGGCTGACCAAGTTCGTAGATGACTGCAAACTGGGCACCATAATCGACTCTCCAGCTGACACAAGCATCCTCAAAAAGGGCCTCATGGAAACAGACAACTGGTGCCAGAGCCATGGCTTCAAGCTAAATGCCAAAAAGTGTATAGTCATCCCCTTTGGCAAAAACAAAGTGCCCACAAATTACCACATAGGTGGTAATCCATTAAGTGCAGAAGTAGTAATTAGGGACCTGGGGACCCAAGTAGATAGCAATCTCTCATTTGACAACCACGTGGCCAAAGTGGTTAGAAAAACATTTTATATAGCTCACCTAATCATGAAGGGATTCACATCTAGATCAGGGGAGGTCATTGTGCCTCTTTACTCATCCCTCATCAGGCCCATAATTGAGTACAATGCCCCTTTTGGGATGTACCTTACCAGACACCTGCAGCAACTGGAAAGATGCCAAAAGTACCTCACCAAGAGGATCAAAGGGCTCAAATAGATGTCATATGCTGCCTGGTTAAAGAAACTCCAGCTCTACTCAGTGGCATACCGCCTGCTCAGAGGCGATCTGTGCCTGACGTATAAAGCCATGTCCAACCCGGAATTAATGGACATGCTGCATCTCAGGAAATCCAAATCCCATCGAGCTATGCGCTCGAGAGACTTGAACCTCAGCACTGAAATAAATAGGACATGCTGGAGGAACAGATTCATAACCCAGAGGCTCCCTTCACTCTGGAATAAAATCCCAGTCCAGGTTAGGCAGAGTCCCTCATTGACTCTCTTCAAGAGGAATCTTGATGAGTGGATGGGAGATCGTAGGATTTCCCCGGATATCACTTCTGTGTCACTGTTAGACAGAGGCACAGTATACTAACCTCGAAAAAGGGCATAGCAAAATTAATTTAAAATGGGTGGCGAAAGCCAAACACACTCTGGCTAGGTTTATAAATGCCCTAGGGCAGATAGCCTAGTATGAACCTATTAACCTATTCCCCTCATTTGCATAGGATTGCCTGCTAATGCATAGTTACATGTCCCACTCTGAGTCTCCCCCCTTAGCAACCACTATTGGCTGGCCATGTTGTCTTCTGCTTGTCATTGAGTATAATGGCAGAATAGTGATTTTAGTTAGAATGGTTATTTTAGGTTTATTTTCTTATTCCCTTCCCCGATCCCATTTGTGCGCCACTGCCCTACGCTTAAACAGCCGAGATCGGCTGAAAAAAAAAGTTGATTTATTTTACAAGTATTTTCCATGCCAATGGCCTTATAGTTGGCCATTGGCATGCTTTATACATGATATCCAGCCTTTATTTGAGGCTATCATGGCTCTGTTTTGTAATTTGCAAAAATGTACTCAGTTACTGGTGGAGTACATTTCTGCAGATTACACTAGTCCTGCATGGCCGGTTTCCAGCTTCCTGGATCGCAAATTCACCTCATTTGCATGGATTTCTCCTGCAAATGGGGCAATTTGCATACAGGGGCTGAGTCCATGCAGGATTAGTGCAGGAGCACTCCTGCACGCCTCTACAGGTTATTCCTGGATCGCACGGCAGACATATTGCCTGCTGGAGCTCCTACACGAATCTTGCATGCCGTGCAAGGCTTGTAGAGTCCAGGGGATTATCTTTTAAGGGCTTTCAATTTTTAAGACTAGTGATAGAAAAACATTCATTCAGACCTGGACAATATAAAGAATTCAGTCATAATTGCCATGTTAATTCCACTTTTTCCAATATGTATGGCCATGCATCGCCTCTTTCTGATACAGATACAACTTCTAATACTATAAATTTAAACTTATGTCCTGGATTTAATGTGATATGCAGTTAGAACAGAATGCACAGTAAACAACTTTCTCACTAATGCAACATCTACCAGGTATTTTTACCTTCATATTATTAATGATTAATTAATTCCCTTCCAGAATAAAAGGGCAGAATTTACACCTACTACATTTATACATGTACCCCACAGTGGAAAGGGATGTTGGTATTCCAAGAGGTTTTTCAAACTGAAACCTCTTCTAAAAACACATGTGGGTCCTTCTCCCACAAAATCTCTAAGCTCCCTATCACCACTTAATACATTCTAGTTTTTAAACAAGATATTTTTAACATAAGGTGCACCATTCGAAAAGGTAGTTGAAAAGCTGGAATGAAAATTCTGTTGTCTTACCTGTCTAGGGGCATTTGTGTCCAAGCTATATGTAGATGTTGGGGACAGTACAGAACAACTAATGGTAGTGTCAGCGTCAATGGGTCTAATAATATTGTGATTGAGGCCAAAACCTAAAATAGACAGGACAATCCAGAGCTTGGTTTATAATTTATTATGTAACTGCTTAGTAAGACAAGATTTATTTTGCTTTTTATATTTTGCCTACTATCTTTACTGTCATAACGAAGTGCAACTATGAGTGATAGTGATGCAAAGGAACTCTAGCATTTGTGTGATTGGCACAAATGGTACGGTAGGTCAGAGCGATGACTTTATGAACTACTTCCTGTTGTATAAGATTAACTCAGTCTACCTAATTTAATATTTAGTCGCATATTATCTGTGTTATTTTTCTCATAGAAGATTACTTAAAACTTCTTTGAATTCTGTGGGAAATTATTTTAATTATTATTTTTCTTTCTTTTAGAATTCTTTGTTTGTAGCTGAAAATGGATTCTTTAAATGAGCATGCCATTAATGATTTGCTAAACCACATGTATCTTGTACAGTATAGTAAATAAGTATATTTATAGGTGACACCTGATAACACTGGTGACCTGTGTGCATCATGTCAAAGGTTGGATGATTTGCTTACCATTGTAATTAGTAAATTCAGACTCACTGATGATATTGGTAAAACTGCTATTGCAAATATTAATGACTAGTCTGATGAGATAAATAATATTAGGCAAAGTATAAATAGATCCCATTTAGGACAGGAAGCATCTATTATCAGTAAAAAAACATGGAATCTCTATTAAACATGTTGTAATGACAACTTTGAAATTCAGGATACAAGTATTCAGCAATCTGAGGATTCAGAGCATGAAGAAGAAAATAAAAGAAAGGAAGACGTTCACAACAAATGACAAGGAAAAAAACGATTAATGTCTATAATGTATAGAGAATCTGTACTAAAAAGGACACCAACACAAATAGTATGTTTAATCAGAGTGACAACTATGAATTACTTACCATTGTATAAAGTTAACTAAGAGTACATAATTTAATGTTTAGTTACATATTGTTTGTGTGATTTCCTCATATAATTTGCCTTAAAATTTCTTTGAATTCTGTGGGAAATTGTTTTATTCTCTTTCCTTCTTTTAGAAATCTTTGTTTGTAGTTGAAAGTGCATTCCTTAAATGAGTAGCCATTAATGATTTGCTAAAGCACAAGCATCTTGTATAATATAGTAAATATGTATATTTAAAGGTGAACCTGATAAAATGATTGATGTCTATAATGCAAAGAAAAAATATACTAAAATGGATGCTGCTTTATTATGTACCACACAGATTACATAAAGATTCTTCATAACGGTCAACCTACCACTGACCAAAGGAACTTAAGACTTTTGCCTACTCGTATTGCCTGCAAATCCATGGACTTCATAAACCAGGACATTAAGAATTTCATCATGTTTCAATTACAACAACTCAGAGATGTTAAGGGCAGATCATATCTTTTCAATCCTGTGAACATCTTTGAAAATTTCACATAGGCTGTGGACAATGGTCACAATGTTGACACTGCCTACCCAGATCTAGAAAACACATTTGCTACCATGCCACATGATGGGATTATAAATAAGCTAATAGGCTTAAATATAGATCCCTATGTGGTAAGATGGATTGCAAAGTTTCTTGAGGACAGAACATATGTTGAGATAGTCAGTAATGCCTCCTGAGTTAAGGAAAATATGGCCAGTGGCATTTCCCAGGGGTGTTGTTGAGCTCCCTCCTTTTTGGGATTTATTTTCTGACCTCAGCACTGACAACAAATGTCTTTGGATGAGTAAAGTCACCAGTGATTGCAAGTTGAGTACAGTCAAATCAGTAAATTATACAAATTCCTCTTAAAGGAGAACCTCACACAGACTCAAAAAACATGTTTATTTCATCATGGTTTGGTGTTTCCTACATTTTAACACCACTCTGGGACTATTTACAGGTTTTAAATATGTTTGTATATAATGTCTGAGTCTGACCACATGGGGGCTGGCATCTTGAAGTAATTCTGATTGTTTAGTCTGCCTCTATATATCCCACAATGCAATGCTTGTCTGTAAAAAAATACATCATGCAGGCTTCTTTCTTCCTAGTCTTGCAGTCAGTTAGTTTTAAATAACATTTCATGCCATTCAGTGACTACTTAAAACACAAACAGTGCAAATTCCACAGAACAGACTTTCAAAGTGCTTTTTTCTGCTGTTTCTTTTTAAAATGGCTAAATTGCAGTGTTTTGTGAAGCCTGAATTGTACTACTTTGACTAATCTTCCACCCCCTTCACACCTAACAACCATAGCTGTCAAAGTGCTAAGCATAATTTGAGTTTTTACCTGGTGTGATCGACAGCTGAAAGCAGGAGACTTGACTCATGTACTGTTTCCTTGTTCTAGTCTTTACTTTTTGTATGGGTAGGAGAATGACCAGATAGCTGTGACATCACAGCATGGGTGAGTTTTTAGGACAGTCATGATGATGCCAGTTTGGGGAGGGAATTGGTCAGAATACTACCTGTATTCATTGGCCTTGATGACATCAACAAATTGGAGACTGCAGCAAGTGTTTACAGGGTGGGATAAGATCTACATTTTCATTATTGGGACATGGAACCCAAAACCACATAATCTCTCAAAGAATCAACAACTAGTTTTACAGGAACTGAAGTCCAACAAGAACATTGTCATTCTGCCAGCCGATAAAGGAGGTACTACTGTTGTAATGGATTGGGAGAAATATGATATCAAAGCTCTTAGACAATTGAATAATAGACGATATTATATGCCCATGCCCCTGGATTCTATGAGTACATTTAAACAACAGATTGATGCATTTATAAACCTGGCAGTGGAGGAAGGGATCATATCTGAAACCACTTCTAAACATCTAATGGTATCTGATTCTCAGAGACAGTATCTTTATTTATTACCCAAAATTCACAAATCCCTTTCTAATCTGCCTGGAAGACCCATTGTATTTGGTTGGGGCTCCCTTACAGAACCACTATCAGTGTATTTAACACAATACCTTCGCCCACTACTTAAATATGTTAGAGCCCGCATCCAGGATACGACAGAATTTCTCCAAATCATAGATGACAGTCAGATTGAACTAGGGTGGTCTTTATGTACATTAGATGTGTTGGCCCTATACACTAACATACCTCATTGGGCTGGGCTTCTTGCCATTGAACATTGGTTGACCATTTCAGAACTGTACCCACTGGGATTTAATACTTTTCTTAATGGGCTAACAGAACACGTACTAACAAAAAAGTATTTTATTATAAAGACAATTGTTTCTGGCAGACACGGGGCATGGCTATGGGGGCATCTTTTGCCCCTATCTATGCCAATTTATTTATGGCATACATAGAGGAACAACTTATCTATGATCCACTCCATAATCTATATCTGACTGAAATGGGCATTTGGCGTCATTATCTCGATGACTGTTGGTTAGTTTGGAAAGCTGACGTTGCTTATCTACAGGAGTTTATGGACTATATTAACAGTAATAAATGGGGTATTCAGTTTACATGCAATCATGATATGAATCAAATTACATTTCTAGATGTTCTGGTAATAAGGAATATAGATCATATCTTGGATACCCAAGTATTCCGTAAATATCCGGAATACAATTCATTGTTACACGCCTCTAGTCATCATCCACCTCATATTATACGTAATATTCCGAAGTGACAATTTCTTAGAATTAAGCACATTTGTTCTGATCCCAATAAATATGAACACTTTAGGCAGGACATGGTACATAGATTTAAGACCCAGGGGTATAAGCCAGGTATAGTCACCATGGCCTGATGGGAGGTCTCATCTTTAGACAGGAATGAACTCATGGCATATAAGGATAAGACCATCCAGGACTCACCACCGATTAGGTTGATAACAACTTATGGACAGAATACCCATATACTTTCTCAAGTTCTCAAGTAGTTCAGTGGAATTGGAACATTCCTATGTCAGATGAGCCAACATGCTCCAAGAACGATGTCTCTTTGGATATAGAAGGGGCAAAACATTAGGGTCCCATTTCAACCATTATAAACATGGGACAGCCAACTCTACAATATTACACCAGACTAGTTTAACAGGTGGATTTCTCTTTAGTTGTTTCCCATGTGGGTATTGTGTTCATTGTGCTAGAATAGATAAAACCAAACAATTCAGTAGCCAGAACACTGGCAGGGTTTTTGACATTAGATTTTTTGCAAATTGTTCCAGTAAATGGGTGATTTATTTAGCAACCTGCTTTTTATGTTGGTCAGATGTCCAGACCAGTTAAATATCACATTGGCGAACATTTGAGTGACATCAGAGACAAAATAATTAGTAATGCTCTTTACAAACATGTATTAACACATCCATCTGCAATGTTTAGATTTACAGTTATTGATACTATACATGGTGACAAAGGAAATAAGATTGGCAGGCATAGTATATTGAATCAGAAAGAAAAAAGATGGATAATTAGGCTAGGTGGTTTGTTTCCACCTGGGCTCAGTACGCAATTATGACCAGCAAATAATCAGAGTTGCTGTCCTCATTATGTAATAAATATGGCTGTTTGTGAAATTTTCTTTACACTGAGGAAGGCATTGTTATGACTGCAATAACCAGTGTGTTTTTGCCATATTATGGAATAAATTCTTGCCTCATAACTACATTGTGCTGGCTCTATTCTTTTTGGCTAGTATTATGCTTTTTTGAGCCGTGCACTTGCCATACTTGCAGGGGTTAAATTTTGGAAGCTTACAAAAAGTCCTGGATATAGTAAATCTGTATCTGGACTAGACTAGGTACAGGAAAGGCAGGAAACAAGCTTAGAATTATTTTTTTAACAGAAAAGCAGCTAAAACAGCACTAAAAACAATTCAAGTGCAGTGCAAGCTAGGAAACTTGAGTGTGTAGCAATATTAAACAAATACAGTTTAAATAAATGCAATTTATTCAAACTGTATTTTGAATTGAATTAAATTATTGTTTTATTATACTCAGAACAGTTAAAAAGTACAAAGAAGCAAACTCAGAACACACAAGGAGATTCTAGCAAAATATTTTTTTCAGTAAAGTGGAAAGAGAGAAAGGCAGAACAGAAGATAATTCAAGGTTAGGAACCTAAGTGGGTTGGCCTTCTCAAATGTTCTTTCTGTATTAGGAGGAATGAACTAATGACACTAGACCAGGAAGAGTGTACAAGATCAAATTTGCAGTAGGGTGGCCAACAGCAAAGTAAAGAAGTGACCAGAAAATATCAAGCAAATAATAAAAGCATTACAGTTTTGTTAACTATCAGTAAAACAGAAAACAAAATGCAGACACCAAGACAATATCAAGCAAATTAATAAATGCAGCAGTTTTGTTAACTAAAACAAAATGCAGACACCAAGACAAGCAATCTCAAGCAAATTAGTAAATGCAGCAGTGTTGTTAACCAAAACAAAACGCAGACACCAAGAGAAGAAATCTCAAACAAATTAAAAAATGCAGCAGTGTTGTTAACTAAAACAAAATGCAGACACCAAGAAGAGCAATCTCAAGCAAATTAAAAAATGCAACAGTTATGTTAACTACAACAAAAAGCAGACAGCAAGACAATCTCAAGCAAATTAATAAATGCAGCAGTTTTATCTAAAATAAAATGCAGACACCAAGACAAGCAATCTGAAGCAAATTAATAAATACAGCAGTTATGTTATCTAAAACAAAATGCAGACACCAAGACAAGCAATCTAAAGCAAATTAATAAATGTGGCAGTTATTTCAACTAAAACAAAATGCAGACACCAAGACAAGCAATCTCATGCAAATTAAGAAATGCAGCAATTTTATCTAAAACAAAATGCAGGCACCGAGACAAGCAATCTCAAGCAAATTAATAAATGCAGCAGTTTTCTTAACTAAAACAAAATGCAGACACCAAGCCAAACAATCTCAAGCAAATTAATAAATGCAGCAATTTAGTTGACTATCACTGATAATAGATTACGTGCCAAAATTATACTTATAGGCTTTCAGAACCCAAACGTCTATTGAATCAGTCACAGTTAGGCCACAAAGAGCAACCAGAAACTGATACCATGTCACAGAATTGTAACTCCTTGAACAATAGTATAAAGGAAAACTTAAGAGCCTCAGGGAATCAGAAAACACAAAAATCTATACCTCACACCCTGTAAGGCTGGCTTCAAAAAAAGATAGAGAACCACGGCTATGAAGACAGCTTAACAGGATCTAAACAGTGACTAGAAATATCAAGAAAAATGTAACAGCACTACTTTTAGTTAACAATCAGTAAAACAGAAAAAAATGCAGACACCAAGACAAACAATCTAAAGCAAAATAATAAATACAGCAGTTTTGTTAACTATAACAAAATGCAGATGCCAAGGCAAGCAATCTCAAGCAAATTCATAAATGCAGCAGTGTTGTTAACTAAAACAAAATGCAGACACCAAGACAAGAAATCTCAAGCAAATCAATAAATGCAACAGTTATGTTAACTAAAACAAAACGCACACACCAAGACAAGCAATCTCAAGAAAATTAATAAATGCACCAGTTTTGTTAACTAAAACAAAATGCAGACACCAAGGCAAGCAATCTCAAGCAAATTAATAAATGTAGCAGTTTTAACCAAAACAAAATGCAGAGACCAAGACAAGCAATCTCAAGCAAATTGATAAATGCAGCAGTTTAGATGACTATTACTGATAACGGTTTAAGTGCCAAAAATATAGGTATAGCCTTTCACAATCCAGACATCTATTGAATCAGTCACAGTTAGGCCACAAAGAGCAACTAGATACTGATACTGTGTCACAGAATTGTAAGTCCTTATACAGTAGAATAAAGGAAAACTTAAGAGGAATCAGAAAACACAAAAAGCTATACCTCACACCCTGGAAGGCTGGTTTCAAAAGAAGGTAGACAATCCCCGCTAAGATACCACCTGAACAGGATCTAGACAGTGGCCAGAAATATCAACCAAATAGTAACAGCACTACAGTTTTGTTAACTATCAGTAAAACAGAAAACAAAATGAAGACACCACGACAAACAATCTCAAGCAAATTAAGAAATGCAGCGATTTTGTTAACTAAAACAAAATGCAGACACCAAGACAAGCAATCTCAAGAAAATTAACAAAATGCAGCAGTGTTGTTAACTAAAACAAAATGCAGACACCAAGACAAGCAATCTCAAGCAAATTAACAAAATGCAGCAGTGTTGTTAACTAAAACAAAATGCAGAGACCAAGTCAAGCAATCTCAAGCAAATTTATAAATGCAGCAGTGTTGTTAACTAAAACAAAATGCAGACACCAAGACAAACAATCTTAATGAAATTAATAAATGCATCAGTGTTGTTAACTAAAACAAAAAGCAGACAACAAGACAAGCAGTCTCAAGCAAATTAATAAATGCAGCAGTGTTGTTAACTAAAACAAAATGCAGACATTAAGAGAAGCAATCTCAAGCAAATTAATAAATGCAGAAGTGTTGTTAACTAAATCAAAACAGAGACACCAAGACAAAATATCTCAAGCAAATTAATAAATTCAGCAGTTATGTTATTGAAAACAAAATGGAGATACCAAGACAAGCAATCTCAAGCAAATTAATAAATGTAGCAGTACTGTCAACTAAAACAAAATGGAGACACCAAGACAAGCAATCTCAAGCAAATTAATAAATGCAGCAGTTATGTTAACTAAAACAAAATGCAGACACCAAGACAAGCGATCTCAAGCAAATTCATAAATGCAGCAGTGTTGTTAACTAAAACAAAATGCAGACACCAAGACAAGCAATCTCAAGCAAATCAATAAATGCAGCAGTTATGTTAACTAAAATGAAATGCAGACACCAAGACAAGCAATCTCAAGCAAATTAATAAATACAGCAGTTTTGTTATCTAAAATAAAATGCAGAAACCAAGACAAGCAATCTCAAGCAAATTAATAAATGCACTAGTTTTGTTAACTAAAACAAAATGCAGACACCAAGACAAGCAATCTCAAGAAAATTAATAAATGTAGCAGTTTTAACTAAAACAAAATGCAGAGACCAAGACAAGCAATCTCAAGCAAATTGATGAATGCAGCAGTTTAGATGACTATTACTGATAACAGATTAAGTGCCAAAAATATACTTATAGCCTTTCAGAATCCAGACATCTATTGAATCAGTCACAGTTAGGCCACAAAGAACAACTAGATATTGATACTGTGTCACAGAATTGTAAGTCCTTATACAGTAGAATAAAGGAAAACTTAAGAGGATTCAGAAAACACAAAAAGCTATACCTCACACCCTGGAAGGCTGGTATCAAAAGAAGGTGGACAACCCCCGCTATGATACCACCTGAACAGGATCTAGACAGTGGCCAGAAATATCAAGCAAATAGTAACAGCACTACAGTTTTGTTAGCTATCAGTAAAACAGAAAACAAAATGAAGACACCACGACAAACAATCTCAAGCAAATTAAGAAATGCAGCAGTTTTGTTAACTAAAACAAAATGCAGACACCAAGACAAGCAATCTCAAGCAAATTAACAAAATGCAGCAGTGTTGTTAACTAAAACAAAATGCAGACACCAAGACAAGCTATCTCAAGCAATTTAACACAAAGCAGCAGTGTTGTTAACTAAAACAAAATGCAGACACCAAGACAAAATATCTCAAGCAAATTAATAAATTCAGCAGTTATGTTATTGAAAACAAAATGGAGATACCAAGACAAGCAATCTCAAGCAAATTAATAAATGTAGCAGTGCTGTCAACTAAAACAAAATGGAGACACCAAGACAAGCAATCTCAAGCAAATTAATAAATGCAGCAGTTACGTTAACTAAAACAAAATGCAGACATCAAGATAAGCAATCTCATGCAAATTAATAAATGCAGCAGTTTTGTAATCTAAAATAAAATGCAGACACCAAGACAAACAATCTCAAGCAAATTAATAAATGCGGCAGTTATGTTAACTAAAACAAAATACAGACAACAAGACAAGCAATCTCATGCAAATCAATAAATGCATTAGTGATGTTAATTAAAAAAAATGCAGACACCAAGACAAGCAATCTCAAGTAAATTAATAAATGCAGCAGTTTTGTTAACTAAAACAAAATGCAGACACCAAGACAAGTAATCTCAAGCAAATTAAAAAAATGCAACAGTGTTGTTAACTAAAACAAAATGCAGACACCAAGAAAAGCAATCTCAAGCAAATTAATAAATGTAGCAGTTTTAACTAAAACAAAACGTAGACACCAAGACAAACAATCTCAAGCAAATTAATAAATGCAGCAGTTTAGATGACTATCACTGATTACAGATTAAGTGCCAAAAATATACTTATAGGCTTTCAGAATACAGATGTCTATTGAATCAGTCACAGTTAGGCCACAAAGAGCAACTAGATACTGATACTGTGACACCAAATTGTAACTCCTTATACAATTATATAAAGGAAAACTTAAGAGCCTCAGGGAATTAGAACACACAAAAAGTTGTACCTCACACCCTGGAAGGCTGGCTTCAAAAGAACATAGAGAACCCCGGCTATGAAGCCAGCTTAACAGGATGTAGACAGTGACTTGAAATATCAAGAAAATAGTAACAGCACTACAGTTTTGTTAACTATCAGTAAAACAGAAAACAAAATGCAGACACCAAGACAAACAATCACAAGCAAATTAATAAATGCAGCAGTTTTGTTAAATAAAAGAAAGTGCAAACACCAGGACAAGCAATCTCAAGAAAATTAACAAAATGCAGCAGTGTTGTTAACTAAAACAAAATGCAGACACCAAGACAAACAATCTTAACGAAATTAATAAATGCATCAGTGTTGTTAACTAAAACAAAACGCAGACAACAAGACAAGCAGTCTCAAGCAAATTAATAAATGCAGCAGTGTTGTTAACTAAAACAAAATGCAGACATTAAGAGAAGCAATCTCAAGCAAATTAATAAATGCAGAAGTGTTGTTAACTAAATCAAAACAGAGACACCAAGACAAAATATCTCAAGCAAATTAATAAATTCAGCAGTTATGTTATTGAAAACAAAATGGAGATACCAAGACAAGCAATCTCAAGCAAATTAATAAATGTAGCAGTACTGTCAACTAAAACAAAATGGAGACACCAAGACAAGCAATCTCAAGCAAATTAATAAATGCAGCAGTTATGTTAACTAAAACAAAATGCAGACACCAAGACAAGCGATCTCAAGCAAATTCATAAATGCAGCAGTGTTGTTAACTAAAACAAAATGCAGACACCAAGACAAGCAATCTCAAGCAAATCAATAAATGCAGCAGTTATGTTAACTAAAATGAAATGCAGACACCAAGACAAGCAATCTCAAGCAAATTAATAAATACAGCAGTTTTGTTATCTAAAATAAAATGCAGAAACCAAGACAAGCAATCTCAAGCAAATTAATAAATGCACTAGTTTTGTTAACTAAAACAAAATGCAGACACCAAGACAAGCAATCTCAAGAAAATTAATAAATGTAGCAGTTTTAACTAAAACAAAATGCAGAGACCAAGACAAGCAATCTCAAGCAAATTGATGAATGCAGCAGTTTAGATGACTATTACTGATAACAGATTAAGTGCCAAAATATACTTATAGCCTTTCAGAATCCAGACATCTATTGAATCAGTCACAGTTAGGCCACAAAGAACAACTAGATATTGATACTGTGTCACAGAATTGTAAGTCCTTATACAGTAGAATAAAGGAAAACTTAAGAGGATTCAGAAAACACAAAAGCTATACCTCACACCCTGGAAGGCTGGTATCAAAGAAGGTGGACAACCCCGCTATGATACCACCTGAACAGGATCTAGACAGTGGCCAGAAATATCAAGCAAATAGTAACAGCACTACAGTTTTGTTAGCTATCAGTAAAACAGAAAACAAAATGAAGACACCACGACAAACAATCTCAAGCAAATTAAGAAATGCAGCAGTTTTGTTAACTAAAACAAAATGCAGACACCAAGACAAGCAATCTCAAGCAAATTAACAAAATGCAGCAGTGTTGTTAACTAAAACAAAATGCAGACACCAAGACAAGCTATCTCAAGCAATTTAACACAAAGCAGCAGTGTTGTTAACTAAAACAAAATGCAGACACCAAGACAAAATATCTCAAGCAAATTAATGAATTCAGCAGTTATGTTATTGAAAACAAAATGGAGATACCAAGACAAGCAATCTCAAGCAAATTAATAAATGTAGCAGTGCTGTCAACTAAAACAAAATGGAGACACCAAGACAAGCAATCTCAAGCAAATTAGTAAATGCAGCAGTTACGTTAACTAAAACAAAATGCAGACATCAAGATAAGCAATCTCATGCAAATTAATAAATGCAGCAGTTTTGTAATCTAAAATAAAATGCAGACACCAAGACAAACAATCTCAAGCAAATTAATAAATTCGGCAGTTATGTTAACTAAAACAAAATACAGACAACAAGACAAGCAATCTCATGCAAATCAATAAATGCATTAGTGATGTTAATTAAAAAAAATGCAGACACCAAGACAAGCAATCTCAAGTAAATTAATAAATGCAGCAGTTTTGTTAACTAAAACAAAATGCAGACACCAAGACAAGTAATCTCAAGCAAATTAAAAAAATGCAACAGTGTTGTTAACTAAAACAAAATGCAGACACCAAGAAAAGCAATCTCAAGCAAATTTATAAATGTAGCAGTTTTAACTAAAACAAAACGTAGACACCAAGACAAACAATCTCAAGCAAATTAATAAATGCAGCAGTTTAGATGACTATCACTGACTACAGATTAAGTGCCAAAAAATATACTTATAGGCTTTCAGAATACAGATGTCTATTGAATCAGTCACAGTTAGGCCACAAAGAGCAACTAGATACTGATACTGTGACACCAAATTGTAACTCCTTATACAATTATATAAAGGAAAACTTAAGAGCCTCAGGGAATTAGAACACACAAAAAGTTGTACCTCACACCCTGGAAGGCTGGCTTCAAAAGAACATAGAGAACCCCGGCTATGAAGCCAGCTTAACAGGATGTAGACAGTGACTTGAAATATCAAGAAAATAGTAACAGCACTACAGTTTTGTTAACTATCAGTAAAACAGAAAACAAAATGCAGACACCAAGACAAACAATCACAAGCAAATTAATAAATGCAGCAGTTTTGTTAAATAAAAGAAAGTGCAAACACCAGGACAAGCAATCTCAAGAAAATTAACAAAATGCAGCAGTGTTGTTAACTAAAACAAAATGCAGACACCAAGACAAGCAATCTCAAGCAAATTAACAAAATGCAGCAGTGTTGTTAACTAAAACAAAATGCAGAGACCAAGTCAAGCAATCTCAAGCAAATTTATAAATGCAGCAGTGTTGTTAACTAAAACAAAATGCAGACACCAAGACAAACAATCTTAACGAAATTAATAAATGCATCAGTGTTGTTAACTAAAACAAAACGCAGACAACAAGACAAGCAGTCTCAAGCAAATTAATAAATGCAGCAGTGTTGTTAACTAAAACAAAATGCAGACATTAAGAGAAGCAATCTCAAGCAAATTAATAAATGCAGAAGTGTTGTTAACTAAATCAAAACAGAGACACCAAGACAAAATATCTCAAGCAAATTAATAAATTCAGCAGTTATGTTATTGAAAACAAAATGGAGATACCAAGACAAGCAATCTCAAGCAAATTAATAAATGTAGCAGTACTGTCAACTAAAACAAAATGGAGACACCAAGACAAGCAATCTCAAGCAAATTAATAAATGCAGCAGTTATGTTAACTAAAACAAAATGCAGACACCAAGACAAGCGATCTCAAGCAAATTCATAAATGCAGCAGTGTTGTTAACTAAAACAAAATGCAGACACCAAGACAAGCAATCTCAAGCAAATCAATAAATGCAGCAGTTATGTTAACTAAAATGAAATGCAAACACCAAGACAAGCAATCTCAAGCAAATTAATAAATACAGCAGTTTTGTTATCTAAAATAAAATGCAGAAACCAAGACAAGCAATCTCAAGCAAATTAATAAATGCACTAGTTTTGTTAACTAAAACAAAATGCAGACACCAAGACAAGCAATCTCAAGAAAATTAATAAATGTAGCAGTTTTAACTAAAACAAAATGCAGAGACCAAGACAAGCAATCTCAAGCAAATTGATGAATGCAGCAGTTTAGATGACTATTACTGATAACAGATTAAGTGCCAAAAATATACTTATAGCCTTTCAGAATCCAGACATCTATTGAATCAGTCACAGTTAGGCCACAAAGAACAACTAGATATTGATACTGTGTCACAGAATTGTAAGTCCTTATACAGTAGAATAAAGGAAAACTTAAGAGGATTCAGAAAACACAAAAAGCTATACCTCACACCCTGGAAGGCTGGTATCAAAAGAAGGTGGACAACCCCCGCTATGATACCACCTGAACAGGATCTAGACAGTGGCCAGAAATATCAAGCAAATAGTAACAGCACTACAGTTTTGTTAGCTATCAGTAAAACAGAAAACAAAATGAAGACACCACGACAAACAATCTCAAGCAAATTAAGAAATGCAGCAGTTTTGTTAACTAAAACAAAATGCAGACACCAAGACAAGCAATCTCAAGCAAATTAACAAAATGCAGCAGTGTTGTTAACTAAAACAAAATGCAGACACCAAGACAAGCTGTCTCAAGTAATTTAACACAAAGCAGCAGTGTTGTTAACTAAAACAAAATGCAGACACCAAGACAAAATATCTCAAGCAAATTAATAAATTCAGCAGTTATGTTATTGAAAACAAAATGGAGATACCAAGACAAGCAATCTCAAGCAAATTAATAAATGTAGCAGTGCTGTCAACTAAAACAAAATGGAGACACCAAGACAAGCAATCTCAAGCAAATTAATAAATGCAACAGTTACGTTAACTAAAACAAAATGCAGACATCAAGATAAGCAATCTCATGCAAATTAATAAATGCAGCAGTTTTGTAATCTAAAATAAAATGCAGACACCAAGACAAACAATCTCAAGCAAATTAATAAATGCGGCAGTTATGTTAACTAAAACAAAATACAGACAACAAGACAAGCAATCTCATGCAAATCAATAAATGCATTAGTGATGTTAATTAAAAAAAAATGCAGACACCAAGACAAGCAATCTCAAGTAAATTAATAAATGCAGCAGTTTTGTTAACTAAAACAAAATGCAGACACCAAGACAAGTAATCTCAAGCAAATTAAAAAATGCAACAGTGTTGTTAACTAAAACAAAATGCAGACACCAAGAAAAGCAATCTCAAGCAAATTAATAAATGTAGCAGTTTTAACTAAAACAAAACGTAGACACCAAGACAAACAATCTCAAGCAAATTAATAAATGCAGCAGTTTAGATGACTATCACTGATTACAGATTAAGTGCCAAAAAATATACTTATAGGCTTTCAGAATACAGATGTCTATTGAATCAGTCACAGTTAGGCCACAAAGAGCAACTAGATACTGATACTGTGACACCAAATTGTAACTCCTTATACAATTATATAAAGGAAAACTTAAGAGCCTCAGGGAATTAGAACACACAAAAAGTTGTACCTCACACCCTGGAAGGCTGGCTTCAAAAGAACATAGAGAACGCCGGCTATGAAGCCAGCTTAACAGGATGTAGACAGTGACTTGAAATATCAAGAAAATAGTAACAGCACTACAGTTTTGTTAACTATCAGTAAAACAGAAAACAAAATGCAGACACCAAGACAAACAATCACAAGCAAATTAATAAATGCAGCAGTTTTGTTAAATAAAAGAAAGTGCAAACACCAGGACAAGCAATCTCAAGAAAATTAATAAATGCAGCAGTGTCGTTAACTAAAACAAAATGTAGACACCAAGACAAGCAATCTCAAGCAAATTAATAAATGCAACAGTGTTGTTAACTAAAACAAAATGCAGACACCAAGACAGGCAATCTCAAGCAAATTAGTAAATGCAACAGTGTTGTTAACTAAAACAAAATACAGACACCAAGACAAGCAATCTCAAGCAAATCAATAAATGCAGCAGTTATGTTAACTAAAATGAAATGCAGACACCAAGACAAGCAATCTCAAGCAAATTAATAAATACAGCAGTTTTGTTATCTAAAATAAAATGCAGAAACCAAGACAAGCAATCTCAAGCAAATTAATAAATGCACTAGTTTTGTTAACCAAAACAAAATGCAGACACCAAGACAAGCAATCTCAAGAAAATTAATAAATGTAGCAGTTTTAACTAAAACAAAATGCAGAGACCAAGACAAGCAATCTCAAGAAAATTGATGAATGCAGCAGTTTAGATGACTATTACTGATAACAGATTAAGTGACAAAAATATACTTATAGCCTATCAGAATCCAGACATCTATTGAATCAGTCACAGTTAGGCCACAAAGAACAACTAGATATTGATACTGTGTCACAGAATTGTAAGTCCTTATACAGTAGAATAAAGGAAAACTTAAGAGGATTCAGAAAACACAAAAAGCTATACCTCACACCCTGGAAGGTTGGTATCAAAAGAAGGTGGACAACCCCCGCTATGATACCACCTGAACAGGATCTAGACAGTGGCCAGAAATATCAAGCAAATAGTAACAGCACTACAGTTTTGTTAGCTATCAGTAAAACAGAAAACAAAATGAAGACACCACGACAAACAATCTCAAGCAAATTAAGAAATGCAGCAGTTTTGTTAACTAAAACAAAATGCAGACACCAAGACAAGCAATCTCAAGCAAATTAACAAAATGCAGCAGTGTTGTTAACTAAAACAAAATGCAGACACCAAGACAAGCTATCTCAAGCAATTTAACACAATGCAGCAGTGTTGTTAACTAAAACAAAATGCAGACACCAAGACAAAATATCTCAAGCAAATTAATAAATTCAGCAGTTATGTTATTGAAAACAAAATGGAGATACCAAGACAAGCAATCTCAAGCAAATTAATAAATGTAGCAGTGCTGTCAACTTAAACAAAATGGAGACACCAAGACAAGCAATCTCAAGCAAATTAATAAATGCAGCCGTTACGTTAACTAAAACAAAATGCAGACATCAAGATAAGCAATCTCATGCAAATTAATAAATGCAGCAGTTTTGTAATCTAAAATAAAATGCAGACACCAAGACAAACAATCTCAAGCAAATTAATAAATGCGGCAGTTATGTTAACTAAAACAAAATACAGACAACAAGACAAGCAATCTCATGCAAATCAATAAATGCATTAGTGATGTTAATTAAAAAAAAATGCAGACACCAAGACAAGCAATCTCAAGTAAATTAATAAATGCAGCAGTTTTGTTAAATAAAAGAAAGTGCAAACACCAGGACAAGCAATCTCAAGAAAATTAGTAAATGCAGCAGTGTCGTTAACTAAAACAAAATGTAGACACCAAGACAAGCAATCTCAAGCAAATTAATAAATGCAACAGTGTTGTTAACTAAAACAAAATGCAGACACCAAGACAGGCAATCTCAAGCAAATTAAAAAATGCAACAGTGTTGTTAACTAAAACAAAATGCAGACACCAAGAAAAGCAATCTCAAGCAAATTAATAAATGTAGCAGTTTTAACTAAAACAAAACATAGACACCAAGACAAACAATCTCAAGCAAATTAATAAATGCAGCAGTTTAGATGACTATCACTGATTACAGATTAAGTGCCAAAAAATATACTTATAGGCTTTTAGAATCCAGATGTCTATTGAATCAGTCACAGTTAGGCCACAAAGAGCAACTAGATACTGATACTGTGACACCAAATTGTAACTCCTTATACAATTATATAAAGGAAAACTTAAGAGCCTCAGGGAATTAGAACACACAAAAAGTTGTACCTCACACCCTGGAAGGCTGGCTTCAAAAGAACATAGAGAACCCCGGCTATGAAGCCAGCTTAACAGGATGTAGACAGTGACTTGAAATATCAAGAAAATAGTAACAGCACTACAGTTTTGTTAACTATCAGTAAAACAGAAAACAAAATGCAGACACCAAGACAAACAATCACAAGCAAATTAATAAATGCAGCAGTTTTGTTAAATAAAAGAAAGTGCAAACACCAGGACAAGCAATCTCAAGAAAATTAATAAATGCAGCAGTGTCGTTAACTAAAACAAAATGTAGACACCAAGACAAGCAATCTCAAGCAAATTAATAAATGCAACAGTGTTGTTAACTAAAACAAAATGCAGACACCAAGACAGGCAATCTCAAGCAAATTAGTAAATGCAACAGTGTTGTTAACTAAAACAAAATACAGACACCAAGACAAGCAATCTCAAGCAAATTAATAAATGCAGCAGTTATGTTAACTAAAACAAAACGCAGACACCAAGACAAGCAATCTCAAGCAAATTAATAAATGTAGCAGTTTTAACTAAAACAAAATGCAGACACCAATACAAGCAATCTCAAGCAAATTAATAAATGCAGCAGTTTAGATGACTATCACTGATAGCAGATTAAGTGCCAAAAAATATACTTATAGGCTTTCAGAATCCAGACGTCTATTGAATCAGTCACAGTTAGGCCACAAAGAGCAACTTGATACTGATACTGTGTCACAGAATTGTAAGTCCGTATACAGTAGTATAAATGAAAACTTAAGAGTCTCAAGGAATCAGAATACACAAAAAGCTGTACCTCACACCCTGGAAGGCTGGTTTCAAACGAAGGTAGACATCTCCCACTATGAAGCCAGCTGAACAGGATCTAGACAGTGGCCAGAAATTTCAAGCAAATAATAACAGCACTACAGTTTTGTTAACTATCTGTAAAACAGAAAACAAAATGCAGACACCACGACAAACAATCTCAAGTAAATTAATAAATGCAGTAGTTTTGTTAACTAAAACAAAATGCAGACACCAAGACAAGCACTCTCAAGCAAATTAATAAATGCAGCAGTGTCGTTAACTAAAACAAAACACAGACACCAAGACAAGCTATCTCAAGCAAATTAATAAATGCAGCAGTGTTATTAACTCAAACAAAATGTAGACACCAAGAAAAGCAATCTCAAGCAAATTAATAAATGCAGCAGTGTTGTTAACTAAAGCAAAACCCAGATGCCACGATAAGCAATCTCAAGCAAATTAATAAATGCAGCAGTGTTTTTAACTAAAACAAAACACAGACACCAAGACAAGCAATCTCAAGCAAATTAATAAATGCAGCAGTGTTGTTAACTAAAACAAAATGCAGACACCAAGACAAGCAATCTCAAACAAATTAATAAATGCAGCAGTGTTTTTAACTAAAACAAAACGCAGACACCAAGACAAGCAATCTCAAGCAAATTAATAAATGCAGCAGTGTTGTTAACTAAAACAAAATGCATATACCAAGACAAGCTATCTCAAGCAGATTAATAAATGCAGCAATTTAGTTGACTATCACTGATAACAGATTAAGTGCCAAAAAATATACTTATAGGTTTTCTGTATCCAGAAGTCTATTGAAACAGTCACAGTTAGGCCACAAAGAGCAACTAGATACTCATACTGTCTCACAGAATTTTAACTCATAAACAATTGCATTTGTCATTGTGGAGAATGTATTTCATTTTAAAACTGAATCTAATCCCTTGTAAAATTAATTCCTGCTTCACAAGTGCTGTGTTGCCTCATCAAATAATGTTCTGACATGATGAACTATGTCAAAGGTTGTTACTTTTTTTTGAACTCTGGCTTTTTTAATCTTACCTGCCTACCTTAGATATGTATCTCTAGAAAGAAAAAGCATCTTCCAAAATCTGAATCAAAGCAACAGCTACAGGAAACCCAATGTGATCACATTTGAGGAGAAACAGACCATTAATTCAACCCAATTCAGCCTATCACTTGAAGATAGTGACATACTGTAAATAACTGCAAAAGATTAAAAAAAAAGAGAGAGAATGACATTGCTTAGCTAGATGGCATTATCATAACAACTGCATCATTCAAATGCCATCAGCGTGGTGTCTTCATCATTTTCAGACTGACACTCTAGGAACTAAAAATCTATCTTCATGGTAGAGCATAACCACGAGACCAAGCTCAACATTTGATAAACAAACTTTAAACATTCAGAAAATGTATTTTTGCACTAAAAATAGATAATAAGGACTCCCTCTGAGATTCAGTAATGCCCTTACTAAGTGTACACTGTTCTGAATGAACAGACAACAACAACACACAACTTCTTCCTTCTAATTTTTCTTTTCCTACTGATTTTCTTGCAACTTTAAATACTGAGGGGGGTTCATAAAGATTACATAAAGTATACACTTAGTGTAATCTTTCTAAGTGACTAGAAGGTGCAAAAATGTGGTAGTGATGTTCATGAATACAGATTCTGTACTCTTAGTGTCACTATGGAATATATAGAGTTTGTGTGCAGAAAAATGATTCTGCTCAAGCTTTAATTGCTTTTGTATGTAGAAAAAAGTTTTTGACTCAGTCTTAGGTGAGTGAAATCAAATTAGTAGACCATTATTTATCTATAGCTATATAGTGTAAACGTCATTTGGATGTTACATTTTTTGTGTACTTACAGGCATTAGTGGTAGGATTCAAATCCCATACTTCTGATTCCATCACACATTACATTTTATGACAATGATGTGAAAGTTAAGGCCTGTTGTCCATGACCATTACATATTAATTGCTGGGCAGCAACTGAATCTTGTAACTACAACATGTACTGCCTGTAAAACAGTTTCATTCTCAAAAAAGTGTACAAACTTTTATAGCTACAAGGTAAATACACAGCATTTTATTTTTCACAGCAGTTATTTTTATTTCATAATGAGATTAGTTGGAAACAGGCAAAAGTGAGCTCTGTAGAGTATACAAAATATTTAATGAAATAGCTAACTAAGTTGGGCAAATCCAAGGGATTGTATATGTTGGTTTGTCCAAGGATGACATGATAAGCAGCACTGTGTACAATTAAAATATTGTCCTCTAAGACTGGGGACATAGAGATAGTGGATATGAGTGCAGGGCATGCAGCAAAGCAACTCAGTCCTTCACCAGATGACCTCAGAACCCATCTGGAATTAAATAGACTAGAGACGGAGGTGAAATGCCTGGAATATGAGGCTGCTGGGACAATGAAATGACTTGAGGTGCAGGAAAGGAAGAAAGAGTGAGAAGAGAGATGATGGGCATTCATCAAAGCCATATAAATAATGAGGAAATGTCAAACCCTAGTTGCCAAACCAGTAGAAAATTATTTCCTTAGCATTAAGAGTGGAATGACTTTGATCATTTTAACTGGACATTTGAAAAGATATATAATCAGTGCCAGTATGACCAAGGGAAATAGGTGAGATTTGTGGCACTTCTGCTGATATGTAAGTCAACACATGTTAGGTCTAAATTCTCAAATTCTGACCTGATCATTACAAAGTGAAGAACATTTTGTCTGTGTGACAGAAAAGGCAGATGACATTGCAAGAACTATTTTTCAGAAATAAGGACTTACTTTCATAGGTGGATGAGAAGATGTCACGTCACTACTTTTGTTATAAGGAAGTAAGCATTCAGTATATTGTCTGAGGACTTGATAATCTGCTGTTGAAATGGTGAAGAAGAGTGACTACTTGCTAGCTACCAGGACTTAAATGCACAAAAAAGGGGACCAAGCACTGCATTTGGATATAACAGAACTGATGGGGCAGTGTAAAACCTGACCTGTTTAAATAGCCACAATGACGAACTAGAAAAAGATCTATGCAAGTGAGATAATAACATTAATTACCCTCCTAGCTCACTATCCACTACTCTGAACTAAGGAACTTACCTGGCTATTAAAGATACCCTCATCTACCTCAAACCTTGGCAACTTGGATCTACATTTGTGCTGTCCGTATACTTTACTACTGCTTGAGCAGCATTTTACAAAGTACGTTAATCTCTTGACCCTGTTAAAGGCTATTCTCAGCTCTGTGTTACAATTGTACTAAATTTACTGGCCCCTGTGTCAGGAACGCTAGCAGCCAGACTCCTCTCCAAGACCAGTAATTTCTAATATCTCCTTTCCCTTACAGCCTGCCTTATCCTTCCCACTTGTTATTTGTCTGCCCTTAGTCACCTGTTGTATTACCACCTCTGAGCACTAGATGCCAGCCTAACCAGGCCTTAACCCTTACCCTCTTTCCATTCATACTAGTTTAGCTCTTAACATTATTCTCTCCTATTTTCTCAACCCTTTGTCCGGTTGCACAGATATCCCCTAATTCCTCACTCCCTGCTCCTTACCTGCACTCCCACCACCTTCTGCCCTTAGCAGACTAGTAAGCAATTTCTTCCTCTTCCAAACCTTTGTCTTGAACTATACCTGCTCCACTTTAAGCTACTCACCTGCTTACCTTCTCTAACTGGGCTGCTCTGCTCACTGATTGTATCCTTCTCTACTTGCTCTATCCCGCTCCGTTCGCCCTACGGGCTCACTCCGCTCCCCTACCCTACCCCCAATTCCCACCCACCCCTAGTGCTGTTAACCTTATACCTATCAAGTCACACCCACTTTATTATCCATTCAATCACCTTCAACATATAATTATAAACTCCGGCCCTTATCTTACCCCCTCAACATCTCTACTCTACCTCAATATCTAAGACCACTCCTCCTGACTTCTCCTCGCAGCTTACTCCCTCATCACCTCTACTCATTCTCAATAACTATTACCACTACTCTTATATCTATTTAGTTTATCTTCCACTCCCCTCTACCTCTTCTGACTATCCTTCCATACCACTACAGTTATCGCACCCTACCCTTTAACTACATTTTAAGATACCTATCAACTTTATATAACCTTTTTATCCTTCTACTTTAAATGGCCTACTCTCATAGATCTATCCTCAAAAACGATCTTGTCTTTTCTTCCTTATTTATATTTCTAACTTTAACTTACACACTCACTGCTTATGAACATTACACTCTGAATCACAACGTGTCCTATCTGCAAACACTCCCTACTACACATTCCAACTGCTTCTCTCATAGCAACATCACCTCTACTTCAGCTTATCTGCTTCCTAGGTTCCATAGATGTACCCATGTTTCTTACCTCCCCAACAAGCTAACCCCATCCAAGCACTATAAAAGCTTTAGAATTTCATCGGCACAATCCACAAACATTCTAACAGGTGGAGATATTCATCTAAATCCTGGCCCATCCCCCCTAAATGTCAGTCTACAAAATCAATCATTCAATAATGCTACCTCCTCTATAATATTAGATAACTCCCTCAGGATAGCATAACTTAATATTCATAGCATTAACAACAAAATTAGTCCACTGCATGCCCTCCTTCAAGCTTATGCATTTGATATTCTTTGTCTTACAGAAACTTGGCTAAAACCTTCTACTCATGACCTAGAAATAACCCCACCTGGATATAATATCCTAAGATGCGACCGTACATCAAAAAAGGGTGGGGGCGTAGCAATCTTATTCAAATCTGAACTACTTGTTTCACCCTATGATATATCGCTACCCTCTAATACCAATGTCGAGACCCTTACTATTAAACTCCAAATAAATAGCTCCAAATCAATCTATATAATCTGCTCTTACATCCCTCCAGGAAATAATATTAGCACTCTAGAAAACATTCTTAGTAGCCTTTCCACTCACTTACCTCAAGAAACGATTGTATTAGGTGATTTTAATATAGACTGGACTACATGTAATTCCCCCAACCCTAACACCCACATAAATCTATTTGGTTTCAACCAAATAATAAACACCCCTACTAGAATCCACAAACCAAGTAATAAAGAAACTACTCTTGACTGGATCCTTATAAATAGTCATCCAGATACCTACAAAACAGGAACTCTCCCAGATGACATCAATGATCACATTCTAACCTACATTACAAAACAAAAGAACTACAGCCCTAAAAATAACAATTTTGTTACCTGTCATTCTAAAAAACACTTCCAAGTAGATAACTTCATTAATGAGCTAAAAGCCTGTAACTGGTCATCTCTAAAGCTACTTAATCTGGATGAAGAAATCTCCTCTTTTAATTCTACATTCCTTCAAATTCTAAATAGCCATGCTCCCTTCCGCTCCTCCAGAGTTAGAACCAAAATAGCCCCTTGGCTCACAAAACAAACTAAAGAAAAAATGCTTCTACGAAACAAAATATGGGCAAAATGGAGAACCTCTAAAAGCTCTGCAGACCATGTATACTTTAAACAGGTAAGAAATGCTGTCAAAAAGAATATAATCTCAGACAAAAAAAACTACTATTCCCACCTTCAACAATCACACTCTAAAAATCCTCAAAAGTTTTGGTCTGGCATTAATAAACTGCTCAAACCAGGACATGCAAGAACTCCTTCCCCCTATTCTATTCCCAGTAATAACCCTCTGCAAATAGCTAATGCTTTTAACAATTACTTCATTGAAGCTATTCAAACTCTAACTCAAACACTAGCACCCATCACCCCCACTCCTTCACAACATACTAACAGTCCACTTCCCTCCCTACATTTGCAACCTGTTCCAACATCCTTTATCTGCAAACTCCTTCAAAAACTCAAACCCTGCACTCTCTGCTGATAGCCTCCCAGCAGAATACCTTCAAATTGCAGCTAAAGCCATAGCATACCCTGTTTCCATCCTTATAAACAAATCTATCTCAGAAGGCTACATCCCCTCCATATGGAAAGTGTCTCATATAATCCCCTTGCACAAAGGAGGTAAATCTACTGATATCTCCAACTACCGACCAATTGCTCTACTCTCCCCATTAGCCAAAATTATGGAAAAATGTATTCACCATCAACTACTTCAGCACCTTCTCCACAACAACTTGCTTGCTAATTGTCAACACGGTTTTAGGCCCTTTCATAGCACTACTTCTGCCCTGCTAACTTTTATTGATTGCATAAACAGGAATCGGAACAATAACTCTCTCTCAGCCACTCTATTTATTGACCTATCTAAAGCCTTTGACATGGTCAATCACAACCTACTTATCAATGTGCTAAAAGCCCAATCTCTTGACCCACAAGCAATCCTTTGGTTCAAATCTTATCTGGAAAATAGACAGCAAGCAGTACTCTGGGACAATAATCTATCCACACACCTCCCAGTGAGCACTGGAGTTCCTCAAGGTTCTATCCTAGGCCCTCTTCTTTTCTCCATCTTTATTAATGATCTCCATACTGTTTTTCCACAATCCACCTGTATACAATATGCTGATGACTCTACTCTTATCTGTACTGCCAAGTCTTCTTCCTCTCTCCAGACCCTTACACAAAATGTATTCAACACAGTTGAAAAATGGTTCACCCAACGCTGCCTTCTTCTTAACCCCGAAAAAACTAAACTACTACTTTTTACTCCCACCAAAAAATCAACACAGATCCACTTCACTATTACCTCTGACAATGGAACCTGTATTTCCCCTGATTCTACTGCTCATCTCCTTGGTGTAACTATTGACCATAACCTCAACTTTGATGCCCATGTTAACAATACTATTAAATCTGTCAATAAAAAATTAGGCTCCCTGTATAGAATAAAACCCTTCCTTACGCAACTAGCTAGGAAATCCATTGCTCAGACTCATCTTACATCTACCCTATTCTATGCATCCGCCATTTATACCAATCTTTCAAAGCATAATCTCACCAAACTGGAAACAAGCTACAATAACATAACCAGATTTGCCACTGGCTCTCCATATAGAACCCACCATTGTCTTAACCTTAAACAACTCAGATGGCTAGAACTACAAAACCAACTACATTACAATCAACTTGTGATCACACAAAAAATCCTGCACCATCCTACTAATACTCCTATCCTCTCTAATTTGATCTCCCCATATAAAAATCTTACAACACTACACTCAGCTAATAAATTACTTATTGCCAACAGTTTATCTCATAACAAAGCGGGAGAGTCACTCTTTTCCAATGTTGTGGGTAGAATCTGGAACAAACTTCCTAGTACACTCACTTCTCTCTCATCTACACCAATCTTTAAGAAACACCTCAGAGATCACCTAAAAATACATTGGCTTTGCCCCTGCTCAAAGCCTGATTGAATCATACTTTTCTTTCTTCTCCTCCCCCTTTCCTCTCCTGCTTCCAGAACAAATACCCCCCTACAACTCATGAATAAATATGACCAACCCACTCTTTTTTACCTGCATCTTTTCCTTCCCATTCTCTTCTTTTTGCTGACTTAATGATTTATTTTTCAAGGGAATGCTAATGTTCAAATACTGTAACCTCTTGTCTGATTGTACATGACACCTACTAAAGAACTAATACTTGATTCTTTCTTACACCTACTCTAATGAAACCATACATTGTTCACAAATTAATAACATTTCTTAGTATGTCTTGCTATGTAATTGAAACTAGTCATTTTTTGAATGTTTGAATGTTATAATTTACTCATGCTTGGAGCTTTTCTCCCCGGACCTCTACTGAAAATGGATATGTATCCAGCTAGACTAGCCCGGTCAACAAATATAAAATAAATAAATAAATAAAAATTAAATATTGTGTTGTCAGGTTGTCTTGAAACTACAGAACCTCCATCAGTCCAATCTTGGAATAAGGTAAACAAACCATTTTTATGAGGGATACTGCATATGTTATAACTATTGTTAATCCTGAAGTTGTTGGAGGGAAACACTACTTGTCTGGGCAAGCCACATTCCTATTAGGGCAAAAGGAGTATCTTTTCACATGGCAATGAACAATTGGAATGGGAAGGGAAGGAGTGAGATACGTAAGTAGAACTGTTTGATGATATTGCATAATATAGTCTAATAGGTAATGACTTTGATAATCCAGTACCATGCATGCATGTGATTACATTCAACAAATCATAGTGGTAATTATGTGAGTATGATAACATGGTGAAATTCTGCCAGTGCCTACCACCTCCCATAGTGGCAGGTCATGTGGCAACCTCAGAAATACAGCTTACAAAGGCATTTGACTTGGTTGATAGAAGTTGGTCTAAATCTGACAAACAGTTGTAAAAAAGTGCTGGCCTTATATTAGCAGTAGAACTGGAAAGATTATGAGGAGACAATTAAGGTAGATACAGCTCTCAGCCCCCACTTTTCAAATCATGAAGGAACACTCCTGAACCACAAGGTCAGAAAGAGTCAGAATATTGGTATGAGGAATTACTGTAAAAAGAGTGGACTGTTGAAGAAAGACTAGAAGAAGTGATACAGTAGCGGATAGCTGCAAGGACCTATCATATAGCACATATGGTCATAGCCAATGGTACTCCTTTTTTCAAGCCTTTTAACTATAAAGCTTATAGTATATAACATTTTATTGACCTGCCATTAGAAGATATGTAAAAGGGATATGATGAGACATGAGGGCATTGAGAAATGTCAGTAAGGCAGGAAGTTAAGCCCAAGCTACTGCAATACCATTGCATATTATTTAAGAAGCCTTCAGAGGATAACCAAAGACATTGTGGGTCCATTTAATACTTCAACTGCCATAGGTAATTGCTACATCCTTGTCTTAGGTATCCTTAGGTGGCAAGTCTATCACATGCAAAGCTAGAAAATATGTGAAATGCTCTGCTGGAGGTTTTCAGCAAGGTAAGTGTTTTCTGGAAAATTCTAACACACAGATGGCCTAACTTTATGAAAGCCCTGTTGACTTCTTTATTGAAGTGCTGTGGGTTAGGCAAATAAAACTACATCTACTGTCTCTAAATGAATATTTTGGTGGAGAGGTGCACCTCTTCTCTCACAGCCATGTTAATGGGATTTGCAGACCCCATTAAAATGGGGTAGGGCAAGTACCATCTCGATTTGTATATAGAATGATGTTTCAAGAGCACATAGCTTTTTTTTTCCTGTTCAAGTTTCAATATGGTCACAAGGTGCAGGGGCTCCTTGAATTAATCCATAATGAGTTAAAGAGTGGGTGCAATTCCCACAAATAATTTGTTACAACATATGGCTTACATTACAGGAATAGGTAGCAAAGTCATAACAAAAAGTCTGGCTTAAGTAGACAGAAATGATCTGAGACATGTTGTTGAACAAAAAGCCAAGCGCCATATTTTTATGCAACAAAGTTACAAGCAGCCTGAAAGGGTTCGTTTACTGTAGTGCAAAAGCAAAATGATGATGATTATGTTGTGGAGCTGCAAGGCTGGTAGCAAAACACAAAGTCATTTATGTCAGTGTTTGAAGAAGTCCTAGCATGAGCAAGGATTTGTGTACTTATATGTGCAGTGGGTCAGGAGGAAGTAGGGATATGGTGATAGATGTCTTTTGAGCAGTTATCCCCTACTCAGGCTCAAGAAACCCATGCAGTATTATATGAGTATGCAGACATGTTTACTGCTACACCAGGATGCATCCAGCTTGCAGAGCACTGTGCAGACACATGAACCCAACTATCAATCAAGGCGGCTCCGTACATGGTACTTAAGTCAGTTAAAGAAACCACATGAAAGAACTCAAGAAATGTTAAATGTGGGGGTAATTCAGCAATCCAGTAATCCATGGACATCTGCACTTGTGCTGATGTTAAAAACCATTTGGGGGTACTACGTTCTGTGTATGAAGTACAAGACTTAACAGCCCTCCAGAAAAAAATGCTTACTCAATAACCAGAACAGAAGAAGCTTTAGAGAAGTCGAATACAGCAACTTATATAACTATTGATCTAAACATGAGGTACATATAACTACTATTGATCTAAACATGAGGTGCATATAACTAGTATTTATCTAAACATGAGGTACATATAACTACTATTGATCTAAACATGAGGTGCATATAACTAGTATTTATCTAAACATGAGGTGCATATAACTACTATTGATCTAAACATGAGGTGCATATAACTAGTATTTATCTAAACATGAGGTACATATAACTACTATTGATCTAAACATGAGGTGCATATAACTAGTATTTATCTAAACATGAGGTGCATATAACTACTATTGATCTAAACATGAGGTGCATATAACTAGTATTTATCTAAACATGAGGTACATATAACTACTATTGATCTAAACATGAGGTGCATATAACTAGTATTTATCTAAACATGAGGTACATATAACTACTATTGATCTAAACATGAGGTGCATATAACTAGTATTTATCTAAACATGAGGTGCATATAACTACTATTGATCTAAACATGAGGTGCATATAACTAGTATTTATCTAAACATGAGGTACATATAACTACTATTGATCTAAACATGAGGTGCATATAACTAGTATTTATCTAAACATGAGGTGCATATAACTACTATTGATCTAAACATGAGGTGCATATAACTAGTATTTATCTAAACATGAGGTGCATATAACTACTATTGATCTAAACATGAGGTGCATATAACTAGTATTTATCTAAACATGAGGTACATATAACTACTATTGATCTAAACATGAGGTGCATATAACTAGTATTTATCTAAACATGAGGTGCATATAACTACTATTGATCTAAACATGAGGTGCATATAACTAGTATTTATCTAAACATGAGGTACATATAACTACTATTGATCTAAACATGAGGTGCATATAACTAGTATTTATCTAAACATGAGGTGCATATAACTACTATTGATCTAAACATGAGGTGCATATAACTAGTATTTATCTAAACATGAGGTGCATATAACTACTATTGATCTAAACATGAGGTGCATATAACTAGTATTTATCTAAACATGAGGTACATATAACTACTATTGATCTAAACATGAGGTGCATATAACTAGTATTTATCTAAACATGAGGTACATATAACTACTATTGATCTAAACATGAGGTGCATATAACTAGTATTTATCTAAACATGAGGTGCATATAACTACTATTGATCTAAACATGAGGTGCATATAACTAGTATTTATCTAAACATGAGGTACATATAACTACTATTGATCTAAACATGAGGTGCATATAACTAGTATTTATCTAAACATGAGGTACATATAACTACTATTGATCTAAACATGAGGTGCATATAACTAGTATTTATCTAAACATGAGGTACATATAACTACTATTGATCTAAACATGAGGTGCATATAACTAGTATTTATCTAAACATGAGGTACATATAACTACTATTGATCTAAACATGAGGTGCATATAACTAGTATTTATCTAAACATGAGGTGCATATAACTACTATTGATCTAAACATGAGGTGCATATAACTAGTATTTATCTAAACATGAGGTACATATAACTACTATTGATCTAAACATGAGGTGCATATAACTAGTATTTATCTAAACATGAGGTGCATATAACTACTATTGATCTAAACATGAGGTGCATATAACTAGTATTTATCTAAACATGAGGTGCATATAACTACTATTGATCTAAACATGAGGTGCATATAACTAGTATTTATCTAAACATGAGGTGCATATAACTACTATTGATCTAAACATGAGGTGCATATAACTAGTATTTATCTAAACATGAGGTGCATATAACTACTATTGATCTAAACATGAGGTGCATATAACTAGTATTTATCTAAACATGAGGTGCATATAACTACTATTGATCTAAACATGAGGTGCATATAACTAGTATTTATCTAAACATGAGGTGCATATAACTACTATTGATCTAAACATGAGGTGCATATAACTAGTATTTATCTAAACATGAGGTGCATATAACTACTATTGATCTAAACATGAGGTGCATATAACTAGTATTTATCTAAACATGAGGTGCATATAACTACTATTGATCTAAACATGAGGTGCATATAACTAGTATTTATCTAAACATGAGGTACATATAACTACTATTGATCTAAACATGAGGTGCATATAACTAGTATTTATCTAAACATGAGGTACATATAACTACTATTGATCTAAACATGAGGTGCATATAACTAGTATTTATCTAAACATGAGGTACATATAACTACTATTGATCTAAACATGAGGTGCATATAACTAGTATTTATCTAAACATGAGGTGCATATAACTACTATTGATCTAAACATGAGGTGCATATAACTAGTATTTATCTAAACATGAGGTACATATAACTACTATTGATCTAAACATGAGGTGCATATAACTAGTATTTATCTAAACATGAGGTACATATAACTACTATTGATCTAAACATGAGGTGCATATAACTAGTATTTATCTAAACATGAGGTACATATAACTACTATTGATCTAAACATGAGGTGCATATAACTAGTATTTATCTAAACATGAGGTACATATAACTACTATTGATCTAAACATGAGGTGCATATAACTAGTATTTATCTAAACATGAGGTGCATATAACTACTATTGATCTAAACATGAGGTGCATATAACTAGTATTTATCTAAACATGAGGTACATATAACTACTATTGATCTAAACATGAGGTGCATATAACTAGTATTTATCTAAACATGAGGTGCATATAACTAGTATTTATCTAAACATGAGGTGCATATAACTAGTATTTATCTAAACATGAGGTACATATAACTACTATTGATCTAAACATGAGGTGCATATAACTAGTATTTATCTAAACATGAGGTACATATAACTAGTATTTATCTAAACATGAGGTACATATAACTACTACTGATCTAAACATTAAGTACTGGCAGGTACAAACTGATAAATAAGTGGTAAGAGCTGAAATATAAACTAGTGAAATAATCAAGAAGTTTTAGAGCTTTGTCCTTTATTAACAGAACTTCATCTGAAAAAAAACAGCCATTAAACAAACATATGTTTATATTCACTTAATTTATCACATGACTGTCACTCAACCTTTTAAAGGTACCCTATTCCCAATATAAACTGTCCTAAGTACATAAACTTACAAATACATATTAACACAATAAAATAAAATCATACCTTAAAAAATGTAAATACATTTCCCCCGGGATTCATGAAGCTCGGCACAAGGCCGACGTTAGGCTTGCGCCGACCGTGTGGCGTGAAGATGGCGCAGTAGTGCCAAATGCATATTAATGAAGGCACGCTGCCGCCACAGCCATGTGCATAGGAAAGGAGCGTGAGTGCATAGGGCGTGTCGAAGTGCCGCATGGAGGCGTGGAAATGTCAGCTGTCGACGTGCAACCTAAAATGCTTGCATATAACAATTTGCAAGCAATAGTAATCACATCTGTCAGTGTCCGTGGATACTGAAACGTATGCAAAACATGCAATACAGTTCCTGTGAACACAAAATGAAGAAGCAAACACAAATGCACGGTAGGGAATAACGGGTCCCTATCCCTCGAGCAAATGACATTGAAAACCATGTGCCTGTTGTCCAACGCAGTGTACATAGTTATACCAAGTGGAAGTGAAACGCATCATATGTTAGCGCCTGCCAATAGGTATGTCCAGCCCAATGGTCAGGGTCACCAGCTGACCCATATTGTGAGGGAGAGTACACAGCTGGGCAGATGTGTCCATAACAAAAAACATGATAAATGTAAATATCTAGCGACCGTATGACCGAATTATATCCCACAACGCATGTAATAGTCACATACAATAGGTATGTCCGTATTTAACATACTATATGTGACAGGAGATAGAATAAGCATGTAAACGAAACAGAAGGAGCATATTAACTGCTACAACAATAAGGCAACATGTAGGCTGAAAGGAACAGTATTATCCGTAGCATTGACTGTGGGTACGTGTTGTCCAGTACAATTGGATATGTGTCCGGAATATATCCCATCCTGGACATAGGAAAATGTGGCATCCTACCAATGATTAGAACAGTCGGTCAAAATCCGCACATCTGCGGTCCAAGCCGTACTTGTCAGGATGTGTCACAGTTGAACGGGTATTACCCGGGTATACCAACCATGTCATGAAAGTTAAGTATGTGCGTGTACCTATGTGCATGAGCTATAGCATGTGGAAGGTCAAACATGGCAGGGTAGTCCACACAGCCATACAGGTACCTGACATATGTAGGGTATGCAATGTGTTACCTTGACCATGTCATGGGCCATCAACCAAAGCAGTGATGGATGGAGGGTCAGGAATGTGTGTGTGGGGGGGATGGGTAATGGTATAATCCTCAAAGGCGAGACTGTGTCGTATGCAGAATAGGTGAACTGGAGATGTATGAGGGAGCAGCGGGTGAAGCAGAAATGAACACAAAAACATGTATACACATCTGCAATACAACCAGACAGGCCATACTGTAGAACACAACCTCACAAACATATGAATATTAAAATGTGCTATACAAATGTACAGAAATGTCACCGGCACATACCCACAGATTGGTCCTGATGGAACTGGCCATATCAAATGCAACACACCTGGATGCATAATGGACTACCCAGCATCCCCTCCACAGCACACAACCTGCCCCCATACCTGAACGTCCACCAAATCCAGCCATACTTGGCCTACTAGTTTGGCACAGGCACATCTACACATAGTCACCACTACGCATATGTAGTAGGTAGTGTCACCCTAGGCAATTTCAGGATTGCAAACTATGTATCCCTTGCATGTAAAACCCCCAGCACATTTTCATAATGCCAGAAGAATGGTCGGTATCGGTCTTGTTATT